>NW_027480660.1:300000-576916 GCF_051401765.1 Calliopsis andreniformis
CAATTCTCAATCCTGAATCCTCAGTCCTCAATCCACAATCCTCAATCCTCAAACCTCAATCGTCAATCGTCAGCCCTCGTCCTCAATCCTCAACACTCAATCCTCAATCCTCAATCTTCAATCCTCAACACTCAATCTTCCATCCTCAATCCTCAATCCTCAATCCTCAATGCTCAATCCTCAATCCTCAATCCTCAACCATCAATCTTCAATCCTCAATACTCAATCTGCAATCCTCAATCCTCAATCCTCAATCCTCAATCCTCATTCTTCAATCCTCAATGCCCAGTCCTCAATCTTCAATCCACAATCCTCAATCCTCAACTCTCAATCCTCAATCCTCAATCATCAATACTCAATCTTCAACCCACAATCCTCAATCCTCAATCCTCAATACTGAATCCTCAAACCTCAATACTCTATCCTCAATGCTCTATCCTCATTCTTCAATCCTCAATACCCAAAACTCAATCTTCAATCCTCAATCCTCAATCCTCAATTCTCAATCCTCAACCCTCAATCCTCAGACCTCAAACATCAATAGTCAACCCTCGGTCCTCGTCCTCAATCCACAACCCTCAATCCTCAATCCTCAGTCCTCTATCGTCAATCCTCAATCCTCAAACCTCAATCCTCAACCGTCAGTCCCCGTCCTCAATCCTCAAACATGAATCCTCAATCCTCAGACGTCAATCATCAATACTCAATCTTCAATCCTCAATCCTCAATCCTCATTCCTCAATCCTCAATCCTCATTCTTCAATCCTCATTCTTCAATCCCCAACACCCAATCTTCAATCTCCAATCCTCAATCCTCAACTCTCAATCCTCAATCCTCAGTCCTCAGTCCATAAACCTCAATCCTCAACCCTCAGCCCTCATCCTCAATCCTCAACCCTCATACTTCAATCCTCAATCCTCAATCCTCAATTCTCAATCCTCAATCCCCAGTCCTCAGTCCTCAAACCTCCACCCTCAACCCTCAGCCCTCATCCTCAATCCTCAATCCTCAATCCTCAAACCTCAATCGTCAATCGTCAGCCCTCGTCCTCAATCCTCAACACTCAATCCTCAATCCTCAATATTCAATCATCAATACTCAATCTTCAATCCTCAATCCTCAATCTTCAATACTCAATCCTCAATTCTCAGTCCTCAATGCTCAATCCTCAATCGTCAATCCTCAATCCCCAATCCTCAATCTTCAATCCTCGATCCTCAATCCTCAATCCCCAATCCTCAATCTTCAATCCTCATTACTCAATCTTCAATCCTCAGTCCTCAATCCTCAATCCTCAATGCTCAATCCTCAATCCTCAATCCTCAACCATCAATCTTCAGTCCTCAATACTCAATCTGCAATCCTCAATCCTCAATCATCAATCCTCAATCCTCATGCTTCAATCCTCAATGCCCAGTCCTCAATCTTCAATCCTCAATCCTCAATCCTCAATTCTCAATCCTCCATCCTCAATCCTCAGTCTTCAATCCTCAATACTCAATCTCCAATCCTCAGACCTCAGTCCTCAAACCTCAATTCTGAATCCTCAAATCTCGATTCTGAATCCTCAATCCTGAACCCTCAATCTTCAGCCCTCAGTCCTCAACAATCAGTTGTCAATCCTCAATCCTCAATCGAATATCCTCAATTCACAGTTTTCAATACACAATACTCAACCTGCAATGTTCAGATCTCTATCCACAAACATCAATTCTCATCACTCAACCCTGAATACTCAGTCCCTAATCCTCAATCTTCAATCCCCAATCCTCAATCCTCAATCCTCAATCCTCAATCTTAATCTTCAATCCTCAATACACACTCTTCAATCCTCAATCCTCAATCCTCAATCCTCAATCCTCAATCTTCAATCCTCATTCTTCAATCCTCAATACCCAATCCTCAATCCTCAACCGTCAATCTTCAATCCTCAATACTCAATCTGCAATCCTCAATCCTCAATCCTCAATCCTCAATCCTCATTCTTCAATCCTCGATGCCCAATCCTCAATCTTCAATTCTCAATCCTCAATCCTCAATTCTCAATCCTGAATCCTCAGTCCTCAATCCACAATCCTCAATCCTCAAACCTCAATCGTCAATCGTCAGCCCTCGTCCTCAATCCTCACCACTCAATCCTCAATCCTCAATCTTCAATCCTCAACACTCAATCTTCCATCCTCAATCCTCAATCCTCAATCCTCAATGCTCAATCCTCAATCCTCAATCCTCAACCATCAATCTTCAATCCTCAATACTCAATCTGCAATCCTCAATCCTCAATCCTCAATCCTCAATCCTCATTCTTCAATCCTCAATGCCCAGTCCTCAATCTTCAATCCTCAATCCTCAATCCTCAACTCTCAATCCTCAATCCTCAATCATCAATACTCAATCTTCAATCCTCAATCCTCAATCCTCAATCCTCAATACTGAATCCTCAAACCTCAATAGTGTATCCTCAATCCTCAATCCTCATTCTTCAGTCCTCAATACCCAAAACTCAAACTTCAATCCTCAATCCTCAATCCTCAATTCTCAATCCTCAATCCTCAATCCTCAGACCTCAAACATCAATACTCAACCCTCGGTCCTCGTCCTCAATCCAGAACCCTCAATCCTCAATCCTCAGTCCTCTATCCTCAACCCTCAATCCTCAAACCTCAATCCTCAACCGTCAGTCCCCGTCGTCAATCCTCAAACATGAATCCTCAATCCTCAGGCTTGAATCATCAATACTCAATCTTCAATCCTCAATCCTCAATCCTCATTCCTCAATCCTCAATCCTCATTCTTCAATCCTCATTCTTCAATCCTCAACACCCAATCTTCAATCTTCAACCCTCAATCCTCAACTCTCAATCCTCAATCCTCAGTCCTCAGTCCACAAACCTCAATTCTCAACCCTCAGCCCTCATCCTCAATCCACAATTCTCAAACTTCAATCCTCAATCCTCAATCCTCAATTCTCAATCCTCAATCCTCAGTCCTCAGTCCTCAAACCTCTACCCTCAACCCTCAGCCCTCATCCTCAATCCTCAATCATCAATCCTCAAACCTCAGTCCTCAATCCACAATCCTCAATCCTCAAACCTCAATCGTCAATCGTCAGCCCTCGTCCTCAATCCTCAATCCTCAATCCTCAATCCACAAATTTCAATCCTCAATACTCAATCTTCAATTCTCAATCCTCAATCCTCAATCCTCAATCTTCAATCCTCAATCCTCAATTCTCAGTCCTCAATACTCAATCCTCAATCGTCAAACCTCAATCCCCAATCCTCAATCTTCAATCCTCGATCCTCAATCCTCAACACTCAATCCTCAATCTTCAATCCTCAATACTCAATCTTCAATCCTCAATCCTCAATCCTCAATCCTCAATCCTCAATGCTCAATCCTCAATCCTCAATCCTCAACCATCAATCTTCAATCCTCAATACTCAATCTGCAATCGTCAATCCTCAATCCTCAATTCTCAATCCTCATTCTTCAATCCTCAATGCCCAGTCCTCAATCTTCAATCCTCAACCCTCAATCCTCAATTCTCAGTCCTCAATCCTCAATCATCAATCCTCAATCCTCAATCCTCAAACCTCAATTCTCAATACTCAATCTTCAATCCTAAATCCTCAATTCTCAATCCTCAATACTGAATCCTCAAACCTCAATCCTCTATCCTCAATCCTCAATCCTCATTCTTCAATCCTCAATACCCAATACTCAATCTTCAATCCTCAATCCTCAATCCTCAATTCTCAATCCTCAATCCTCAATCCTCAGACCTCAAACATCAATACTCAACCCTCAGGCCTCGTCCTCAGTCCACAACCATCAATCCTCAATCCTCAGTCCTCAATCCTCAATCCTCAAACCTCAAACCTCAATCCTCAACCGTCAGTCCCCGTCGTCAATCCTCAAACATGAATCCTCAATCCTCAGGCTTGAATCATCAATACTCAATCTTCAATCCTCAATCCTCAATCCTCATTCCTCAATCCTCAATCCTCATTCTTCAATCCTCATTCTTCAATCCTCAACACCCAATCTTCAATCTTCAACCCTCAATCCTCAACTCTCAATCCTCAATCCTCAGTCCTCAGTCCACAAACCTCAATTCTCAACCCTCAGCCCTCATCCTCAATCCACAATTCTCAAACTTCAATCCTCAATCCTCAATCCTCAATTCTCAATCCTCAATCCTCAGTCCTCAGTCCTCAAACCTCTACCCTCAACCCTCAGCCCTCATCCTCAATCCTCAATCCTCAATCCTCAAACCTCAGTCCTCAATCCACAATCCTCAATCCTCAAACCTCAATCGTCAATCGTCAGCCCTCGTCCTCAATCCTCAATCCTCAATCCTCAATCCACAACTTTGAATCCTCAATACTCAATCTTCAATTCTCAATCCTCAATCCTCAATCCTCAATCTTCAATCCTCAATCCTCAATTCTCAGTCCTCAATACTCAATCCTCAATCGTCAAACCTCAATCCCCAATCCTCAATCTTCAATCCTCGATCCTCAATCCTCAACACTCAATCCTCAATCTTCAATCCTCAATACTCAATCTTCAATCCTCAATCCTCAATCCTCAATCCTCAATCCTCAATGCTCAATCCTCAATCCTCAATCCTCAACCATCAATCTTCAATCCTCAATACTCAATCTGCAATCGTCAATCCTCAATCCTCAATTCTCAATCCTCATTCTTCAATCCTCAATGCCCAGTCCTCAATCTTCAATCCTCAATCCTCAATCCTCAATTCTCAGTCCTCAATCCTCAATCATCAATCCTCAATCCTCAATCCTCAAACCTCAATTCTCAATACTCAATCTTCAATCCTAAATCCTCAATTCTCAATCCTCAATACTGAATCCTCAAACCTCAATCCTCTATCCTCAATCCTCAATCCTCATTCTTCAATCCTCAATACCCAATACTCAATCTTCAATCCTCAATCCTCAATCCTCAATTCTCAATCCTCAATCCTCAATCCTCAGACCTCAAACATCAATACTCAACCCTCAGGCCTCGTCCTCAGTCCACAACCATCAATCCTCAATCCTCAGTCCTCAATCCTCAATCCTCAAACCTCAAACCTCAATCCTCAACCGTCAGTCCCCGTCCTCAATCCTCAAACATGAATCCTCAATCCTCAGTCTTCAATCATCAATACGCAATCTTCAATCCTCAATCCTCAATCCCCATTCCTCAATCCTCAATCCTCATTCCTCAATCCTCATTCTTCAATCCTCAACACCCGATCCTCAAACTTCAATCCTCAATCCTCAACTCTCAATCCTCAACCCTCAGTCCTCAGTCCACAAACCTCAATCCTCAACCCTCAGCCCGCATCCTCAATCCTCAATCCTCAAACTTCAATCCTCAATCCTCAATCCTCAACCCTCAGCCCTCATCCTCAATCCTCAATCCTCAATCCTCAATCCTCAGTCCTCAATCCACAATCCTCAATCCTCAAACCTCAATCGTCAATCGTCAGCCCTCGTCCTCAATCCTCAACACTCAATCCACAATCCTCAATATTCAATCATCAATACTCAATCTTCAATCCTCAATCCTCAATCTTCAATCCTCAATCCTCAATTCTCAGTCCTCAATACTCAATCCTCAATCGTCAATCCTCAATCCCCAATCCTCAATCTTCAATCCTCGATGCTCAATCCTCAATCGTCGATCCTCAATCTTCAATACTCAATACTCAATCTTCAATCCTCAATCCTCAATCCTCAATCCTCAATGCTCAATCCTCAATCCTCACTCCTCAACCACAATCTTCAATCCTCAATACTCAATCTGCAATCCTCAATCCTCAATCCTCAATCCTCAATCCTCATTCTTCAATCCTCAATGCCCAGTCCTCAATCTTCCATCCTCAATCCTCAATCCTCAATTCTCAATCCTCAATACTCAATCCTCAATCTTCAATCCTCAATACTCAATCTCCAAACCTCAAACCTCAGTCCTCAAACCTCAATTCTGACTCCTCAAATCTCAATTCTGAATCCTCAACCCTCAATCCTCAATCCTCAACCTTCAATCCTCAATACTCAGTCTTCAATCCTCAATCCTCAATCCTCGGACCTCAATCCTCAATCGTCGATCTCCAATCCTGAATACTCAATCTTCAATACTCAATCCTCAATCCTCAATCCTCAATCCTCAATCCTCATTCTTCAATCCTCAATACAAAATCCTCAATCTTCAATCCTCAATCCTCAATCCTCAATCCTCAATCCTCAACTTTCAATCCTCAATACTCAATCTTCAATCCTCAATCCTCAATTCTCAATCTTCCATCCTCAATCCTCAATCCTCAATCCTCAATGCTCAACCCTCAATCCTCAATCCTCAACCATCAATCTTCAATCCTCAATACTCAATCTGCAATCCTCAATCCTCAATTCTCAATCCTCAATACTCAATCCTCAATCATCAATCCTCAATCCTCAATCCTGAAACCTCAATTCTCAATACTCAATCTCCAATCCTAAATCCTCAATTCTCAATCCTCAATACTGAATCCTCAAGCCTCAATCCTCTATCCTCAATCCTCAATCCTCAATCCTCAATCCTCAATGCTCAATCCTCAATCCTCAATCCTCAACCATCAATCTTCAATCCTCAATACTCAATCTGCAATCCTCAATCCACAGTCCGCAATCCTCAATCCTCAATCCTCAATCCTCAATATTCAACGCACAACCCTCAACCATCAATCCTCAATACTCAACCATCAATCCTAAATTCTCAATACCCAAAAGGATATCCTGAATTCTCATGGTTCAATACTCAATCCACAATATTCAATAATCAAATCTCAATCCTCAAACATCAATTCTCGACACACAATCCTCAACACTCAGTCCTCTCTCTTCAATCCTCCATCCTCAATCCTCAATCCTCAAGCGTCAATCCTCAATCCTCAATCCTCAACCGTCAGTCCTCGTACTCAAACCTCAACCCTCAATCCTCAATCCTCAGTACCCAATCCTCAACCTTCAATCCTCAATCCTCAATCCTCAATCCTCAATCCTCACTCCTCAATCCTCAATCTTCAATCCTCAGTCCCAAATCCTCAATCTTCAATACTCAATCTTCCATCCTCAATCCTCAATCCTCAATCCTCAATGCTCAATCCTCAATCCTCAATCCTCAACCATCAATCTTCAATCCTCAATACTCAATCTGCAATCCTCAATCCTCAATCCTCAATCCACAATCCTCATTCTTCAATGCTCAATGCCCAGTCCTCAATCTTCAATCCTCAATCCTCAATCCTCAATTCTCAGTCCTCAATACTCAATCCTCAATCGTCAATCCTCAATCCCCAATCCTCAATCTTCAATCCTCGATCCTCAATCCTCAATCCTCAATCCTCAATCTTCAATCCTCAATACTCAATCTTCAATCCTCAATCCTCAATCCTCAATCCTCAATGCTCAATCCTCAATCCTCAATCCTCAACCATCAATCTTCAGTCCTCAATACTCAATCTGCAATCCTCAATCCTCAATCCTCAATCCTCAATCCTCATTCTTCAATCCTCAATGCCCAGTCCTCAATCTTCAATCCTCAATCCTCAATCTTCAATTCTCAATCCTCAATCCTCAATCCTCAATCTTCAATCCTCAATCTTCAATCCTCAATACTCAATCTTCAATCCTCAATCCTCAATTCTCAATCCTCAATGCTCAATACTCAATCGTCAATCCTCAATCCCAAATCCTCAATCTTCAATCCTCAATCCTCAATCCTCAATCCTCAATCCTCAATCTTCAGTCCTCAATCCTCAATCCTCAGTCCTCAATCCACAATCATCAATCCTCAAACCTCAATCGTCAATCGTCAGCCCTCGTCCTCAATCCTCAACACTGAATCCTCAATCCTCAATATTCAATCATCCCATACTCAATCTTCAATCCTCAATCCTCAACCTTCAATCCTCAATCCTCATTTCTCAGTCCTCAATACTCAATCCTCAATCGTCAATCCTCAATCCCCAATCCTCAATCTCCAATCCTCGATCCTCAATCCTCAATCCTCATTCTTCAATCCTCAATGCCCAGTCCTCAATCTTCAATCCTCAATCCTCAATCTTCAATACTCAATCCTCAATCCTCAATCCTCAATCTTCAATCCTCAATCTTCAATCCTCAATTCTCAATCTTCAATCCTCAATCCTCAATTCTCAATCCTCAATGCTCAATACTCAATCGTCAATCCTCAATCCCAAATCCTCAATCTTCAATCCTCAATCCTCAATCCTCAATCCTCAATCCTCAATCTTCAGTCCTCAATCCTCAATCCTCAGTCCTCAATCCACAATCATCAATCCTCAAACCTCAATCGTCAATCGTCAGCCCTCGTCCTCAATCCTCAACACTGAATCCTCAATCCTCAATATTCAATCATCCCATACTCAATCTTCAATCCTCAATCCTCAATCCTCAATACTCAGTCCTCAATCCTCAATCCTCAATCCTCAATCCTCAATCCTCAATCGTCAACCTTCAATCCTCAATACTCAATCTTCAATACTCAATCCTCAATTCTCAATCCTCAATGCTCAATACACAATCGTCAATCCTGAATCCCCAATCCTCAATCTTCAATCCTCAATCCTCAATCCTCAATCCTCAATCCTCGATCCTCAATCTTCAATCCTCAATACTCAATCTTCAATCCTCAATCCTCAATCCTCAATCCTCAATCCTCAATCCTCAGTCCTCAATCCTCAAACCTCAATCCTCAACCGTCAGTCCGCGTCCTCAATCCTCAACCCTCAATCCTCAATCATCCCATCTTCAATCATCAATACTCAATCTTCAATCATCAATCCTCAATCCTCAGTCCTCAAACCTCCATCCTGAATCCTCAATCCTGAATCCTCAATCTTCAGCCCTGAGTCCTCAACAATCAGTTGCCAATCCTCAATCCTCAATCGAATATCCTCAATTCACAGTTTTCAATACACAATACTCAATCTGCAATATTCAGATCTCTATCCACAAACATCAATTCTCATCACTCAACCCTGAATACTCAGTCCCTAATCCTCAATCTTCAATCCCCAATCCTCAATCCTCTATCCTCAATCCTCAATCCTCAATCTAAATATTCAATCCTCAATACTCAATCTTCAATCCTCAATCCTCAATCCTCAATCCTCAATCCTCAATCTTCAATACACAATACTCAATCTTCAATCCTCAATCCTGAATTCTCAATACTCAATCTTCAATCCTCAATCCTCAATCCTCCATCCTCAATCCTCAATCCTCATTCTTCAATCCTCAACCTTCAATCCTCTATCTTCAATCCTCAATCCTCAATCCTCAATCCTCAACCCTCAATCTTCAATCCTCAGTCCTCAAACCTCAATCCTGAATCCCCTAACCTGAATCCTCAATCTTCAGCCCTCAGTCCTCTACAATCAGTTGTCAATCCTCAATCCTCAATAGAGTATCATCAATTCACAGTTTTCATTACTCAATACACAATCTGCAATCTTCAAATCTCTATCCACAAACATGAATTCTCATCACTCAACACTCAACACTCAGTCCCCAATCCTGAATATTCAATTCTCAATCCTCAATCCACAATCCTCAACGTTCAATCCTCAATACTCAATCTTCAATGCTCATTCCTCAATCCTCAATCCTCAATTCTCAATCCTCAATCGTCAATCTTCAATCGTCAATTCTCAATCTTCAATTCTCAATCCTCAATCCTCGGTCCTCAATCCTCGGTCCTCAATCCTCAACCGTCAATCTCCAATCCTGAATACTCAATCTTCAATCCTCAATCATCAATCCTCAGTCCTCAGTCTTCAATCCTCAGTACTCAAACTGCAATCCTCAATCCTTAGTAGTCACTCCTCAATCCTCATTCTTCAATCCTCAATACCGAATCCTCAATCTTCAATCCTCAATCCTCAATCCTCAATTCTCAGTCCTCAATCCTCAATCCTCAATCCTCAATCCTCAATCCTCAATCGTCAATCTTCAATCCTCAATACTCAATCTTCAATACTCAATCCTCAATTCTCAATCCTCAATGCTCAATACTCAATCGTCAATCCTCAATCCCCAATCCTCAATCTTCAATCCTCAATCCTCAATCCTCAATCCTCAATCCTCGATCCTCAATCTTCAATCCTCAATACTCAATCTTCAATCCTCAATCCTCAATCCTCAATCCTCAATCCTCAATCCTCAGTCCTCAATCCTCAAACCTCAATCCTCAACCGTCAGTCCTCGTCCTCAATCCTCAACCCTCAATCCTCAATCCTCCCATCTTCAATCATCAATACTCAATCTTCAATTATCAATCCTCAATCCTCAGTCCTCAAACCTCAATCCTGAATCCTCAATCCTGAATACTCAATCTTCAGCACTGAGTCCTCAACAATCAGTTGCCAATCCTCAATCCTCAATCGAATATCCTCAATTCACAGTTTTCAATACACAATACTCAACCTGCAATGTTCAGATCTCTATCCACAAACATCAATTCTCATCACTCAACCCTGAATACTCAGTCCCTAATCCTCAATCTTCAATCCTCAATCCTGAATTCTCAATCCTCAATCCTCAATAATCAATCCTCAATCGTCAATCTTCAATCCTCAATACTCAATCTTCAATCCTCAATCCTCAATCCTCAATCCTCAATCCTCAATCCTCATTCTTCAATCCTCAACCTTCAATCCTCTATCTTCAATCCTCAATCCTCAATCCTCAATCCTCAACCCTCAATCTTCAATCCTCAGTCCTCAAACCTCAATCCTGAATCCCCTAACCTGAATCCTCAATCTTCAGCCCTCAGTCCTCTACAATCAGTTGTCAATCCTCAATCCTCAATAGAGTATCATCAATTCACAGTTTTCATTACTCAATACTCAACCTGCAATCTTCAAATCTCTATCCACAAACATCAATTCTCATCACTCAACACTCAACACTCAGTCCCCAATCCTGAATATTCAATTCTCAATCCATAATCCACAATCCTCAACGTTCAATCCTCAATACTCAATCTTCAATGCTCATTCCTCAATCCTCAATCCTCAATTTTCAATCCTCAATCGTCAATCTTGAATCGTCAATTCTCAATCTTCAATCCTCAATCCTCAATCCTCGGTCCTCAATCCTCGGTCCTCAATCCTCAACCGTCAATCTCCAATCCTGAATACTCAACCTTCAATCCTCAATCATCAATCCTCAGTCCTCAGTCTTCAATCCTCAGTACTCAAACTGCAATCCTCAATCCTTAGTAGTCACTCCTCAATCCTCATTCTTCAATCCTCAATACCGAATCCTCAATCTTCAATCCTCAATCCTCAATCCTCAATTCTCAATCCTCAATCCTCAATCCTCAATCCTCAATCCTCAATCCTCAATCCTCAATCGTCAATCTTCAATCCTCAATACTCAATCTTCAATACTCAATCCTCAATTCTCAATCCTCAATGCTCAATACTCAGTCGTCAATCCTCAATCCCCAATCCTCAATCTTCAATCCTCAATCCTCAATCCTCAATCCTCAATCCTCGATCCTCAATCTTCAATCCTCAATACTCAATCTTCAATCCTCAATCCTCAATCCTCAATCCTCAATCCTCAATCCTCAATCCTCAGTCCTCAATCCTCAAACCTCAATCCTCAACCGTCAGTCCTCGTCCTCAATCCTCAACACTCAATCCTCAATCCTCCCATCTTCAATCATCAATACTCAATCTTCAATCATCATTCCTCAATCCTCAGTCCTCAAACCTCAATCCTGAATCCTCAATCCTGAATCCCCAATCTTCAGCCCTGAGTCCTCAACAATCAGTTGCCAATCCTCAATCCTCAATCGAATATCCTCAATTCACAGTTTTCAATACACAATACTCAATCTGCAATCTTCAGATCTCTATCCACAAACATCAATTCTCATCACTCAACCCTGAATACTCAGTCCCTAATCCTCAATCTTCAATCCCCAATCCTCAATCCTCAATCCTCAATCCTCAATCTTAATCTTCAATCCTCAATACACACTCTTCAATCCTCAATCCTCAATCCTCAATCCTCAATCCTCAATCTTCAATCCTCATTCTTCAATCCTCAATACCCAATCCTCAATCCTCAACCGTCAATCTTCAATCCTCAATACTCAATCTGCAATCCTCAATCCTCAATCCTCAATCCTCAATCCTCATTCTTCAATCCTCGATGCCCAATCCTCAATCTTCAATCCTCAATCCTCAATCCTCAATTCTCAATCCTGAATCCTCAGTCCTCAATCCACAATCCTCAATCCTCAAACCTCAATCGTCAATCGTCAGCCCTCGTCCTCAATCCTCAACACTCAATCCTCAATCCTCAATCTTCAATCCTCAACACTCAATCTTCCATCCTCAATCCTCAATCCTCAATCCTCAATGCTCAATCCTCAATCCTCAATCCTCAACCATCAATCTTCAATCCTCAATACTCAATCTGCAATCCTCAATCCTCAATCCTCAATCCTCAATCCTCATTCTTCAATCCTCAATGCCCAGTCCTCAATCTTCAATCCACAATCCTCAATCCTCAACTCTCAATCCTCAATCCTCAATCATCAATACTCAATCTTCAACCCACAATCCTCAATCCTCAATCCTCAATACTGAATCCTCAAACCTCAATACTCTATCCTCAATGCTCAATCCTCATTCTTCAATCCTCAATACCCAAAACTCAATCTTCAATCCTCAATCCTCAATCCTCAATTCTCAATCCTCAACCCTCAATCCTCAGACCTCAAACATCAATAGTCAACCCTCGGTCCTCGTCCTCAATCCACAACCCTCAATCCTCAATCCTCAGTCCTCTATCGTCAATCCTCAATCCTCAAACCTCAATCCTCAACCGTCAGTCCCCGTCCTCAATCCTCAAACATGAATCCTCAATCCTCAGACGTCAATCATCAATACTCAATCTTCAATCCTCAATCCTCAATCCTCATTCCTCAATCCTCAATCCTCATTCTTCAATCCTCATTCTTCAATCCCCAACACCCAATCTTCAATCTCCAATCCTCAATCCTCAACTCTCAATCCTCAATCCTCAGTCCTCAGTCCATAAACCTCAATCCTCAACCCTCAGCCCTCATCCTCAATCCTCAACCCTCATACTTCAATCCTCAATCCTCAATCCTCAATTCTCAATCCTCAATCCCCAGTCCTCAGTCCTCAAACCTCCACCCTCAACCCTCAGCCCTCATCCTCAATCCTCAATCCTCAATCCTCAAACCTCAATCGTCAATCGTCTGCCCTCGTCCTCAATCCTCAACACTCAATCCTCAATCCTCAATATTCAATCATCAATACTCAATCTTCAATCCTCAATCCTCAATCTTCAATACTCAATCCTCAATTCTCAGTCCTCAATGCTCAATCCTCAATCGTCAATCCTCAATCCCCAATCCTCAATCTTCAATCCTCGATCCTCAATCCTCAATCCCCAATCCTCAATCTTCAATCCTCATTACTCAATCTTCAATCCTCAGTCCTCAATCCTCAATCCTCAATGCTCAATCCTCAATCCTCAATCCTCAACCATCAATCTTCAGTCCTCAATACTCAATCTGCAATCCTCAATCCTCAATCATCAATCCTCAATCCTCATGCTTCAATCCTCAATGCCCAGTCCTCAATCTTCAATCCTCAATCCTCAATCCTCAATTCTCAATCCTCCATCCTCAATCCTCAGTCTTCAATCCTCAATACTCAATCTCCAATCCTCAGACCTCAGTCCTCAAACCTCAATTCTGAATCCTCAAATCTCGATTCTGAATCCTCAATCCTGAACCCTCAATCTTCAGCCCTCAGTCCTCAACAATCAGTTGTCAATCCTCAATCCTCAATCGAATATCCTCAATTCACAGTTTTCAATACACAATACTCAACCTGCAATGTTCAGATCTCTATCCACAAACATCAATTCTCATCACTCAACCCTGAATACTCAGTCCCTAATCCTCAATCTTCAATCCCCAATCCTCAATCCTCAATCCTCAATCCTCAATCTTAATCTTCAATCCTCAATACACACTCTTCAATCCTCAATCCTCAATCCTCAATCCTCAATCCTCAATCTTCAATCCTCATTCTTCAATCCTCAATACCCAATCCTCAATCCTCAACCGTCAATCTTCAATCCTCAATACTCAATCTGCAATCCTCAATCCTCAATCCTCAATCCTCAATCCTCATTCTTCAATCCTCGATGCCCAATCCTCAATCTTCAATTCTCAATCCTCAATCCTCAATTCTCAATCCTGAATCCTCAGTCCTCAATCCACAATCCTCAATCCTCAAACCTCAATCGTCAATCGTCAGCCCTCGTCCTGAATCCTCACCACTCAATCCTCAATCCTCAATCTTCAATCCTCAACACTCAATCTTCCATCCTCAATCCTCAATCCTCAATCCTCAATGCTCAATCCTCAATCCTCAATCCTCAACCATCAATCTTCAATCCTCAATACTCAATCTGCAATCCTCAATCCTCAATCCTCAATCCTCAATCCTCATTCTTCAATCCTCAATGCCCAGTCCTCAATCTTCAATCCTCAATCCTCAATCCTCAACTCTCAATCCTCAATCCTCAATCATCAATACTCAATCTTCAATCCTCAATCCTCAATCCTCAATCCTCAATACTGAATCCTCAAACCTCAATAGTGTATCCTCAATCCTCAATCCTCATTCTTCAGTCCTCAATACCCAAAACTCAAACTTCAATCCTCAATCCTCAATCCTCAATTCTCAATCCTCAATCCTCAATCCTCAGACCTCAAACATCAATACTCAACCCTCGGTCCTCGTCCTCAATCCAGAACCCTCAATCCTCAATCCTGAGTCCTCTATCCTCAACCCTCAATCCTCAAACCTCAATCCTCAACCGTCAGTCCCCGTCGTCAATCCTCAAACATGAATCCTCAATCCTCAGGCTTGAATCATCAATACTCAATCTTCAATCCTCAATCCTCAATCCTCATTCCTCAATCCTCAATCCTCATTCTTCAATCCTCATTCTTCAATCCTCAACACCCAATCTTCAATCTTCAACCCTCAATCCTCAACTCTCAATCCTCAATCCTCAGTCCTCAGTCCACAAACCTCAATTCTCAACCCTCAGCCCTCATCCTCAATCCACAATTCTCAAACTTCAATCCTCAATCCTCAATCCTCAATTCTCAATCCTCAATCCTCAGTCCTCAGTCCTCAAACCTCTACCCTCAACCCTCAGCCCTCATCCTCAATCCTCAATCATCAATCCTCAAACCTCAGTCCTCAATCCACAATCCTCAATCCTCAAACCTCAATCGTCAATCGTCAGCCCTCGTCCTCAATCCTCAATCCTCAATCCTCAATCCACAAATTTCAATCCTCAATACTCAATCTTCAATTCTCAATCCTCAATCCTCAATCCTCAATCTTCAATCCTCAATCCTCAATTCTCAGTCCTCAATACTCAATCCTCAATCGTCAAACCTCAATCCCCAATCCTCAATCTTCAATCCTCGATCCTCAATCCTCAACACTCAATCCTCAATCTTCAATCCTCAATACTCAATCTTCAATCCTCAATCCTCAATCCTCAATCCTCAATCCTCAATGCTCAATCCTCAATCCTCAATCCTCAACCATCAATCTTCAATCCTCAATACTCAATCTGCAATCGTCAATCCTCAATCCTCAATTCTCAATCCTCATTCTTCAATCCTCAATGCCCAGTCCTCAATCTTCAATCCTCAACCCTCAATCCTCAATTCTCAGTCCTCAATCCTCAATCATCAATCCTCAATCCTCAATCCTCAAACCTCAATTCTCAATACTCAATCTTCAATCCTAAATCCTCAATTCTCAATCCTCAATACTGAATCCTCAAACCTCAATCCTCTATCCTCAATCCTCAATCCTCATTCTTCAATCCTCAATACCCAATACTCAATCTTCAATCCTCAATCCTCAATCCTCAATTCTCAATCCTCAATCCTCAATCCTCAGACCTCAAACATCAATACTCAACCCTCAGGCCTCGTCCTCAGTCCACAACCATCAATCCTCAATCCTCAGTCCTCAATCCTCAATCCTCAAACCTCAAACCTCAATCCTCAACCGTCAGTCCCCGTCGTCAATCCTCAAACATGAATCCTCAATCCTCAGGCTTGAATCATCAATACTCAATCTTCAATCCTCAATCCTCAATCCTCATTCCTCAATCCTCAATCCTCATTCTTCAATCCTCATTCTTCAATCCTCAACACCCAATCTTCAATCTTCAACCCTCAATCCTCAACTCTCAATCCTCAATCCTCAGTCCTCAGTCCACAAACCTCAATTCTCAACCCTCAGCCCTCATCCTCAATCCACAATTCTCAAACTTCAATCCTCAATCCTCAATCCTCAATTCTCAATCCTCAATCCTCAGTCCTCAGTCCTCAAACCTCTACCCTCAACCCTCAGCCCTCATCCTCAATCCTCAATCCTCAATCCTCAAACCTCAGTCCTCAATCCACAATCCTCAATCCTCAAACCTCAATCGTCAATCGTCAGCCCTCGTCCTCAATCCTCAATCCTCAATCCTCAATCCACAACTTTGAATCCTCAATACTCAATCTTCAATTCTCAATCCTCAATCCTCAATCCTCAATCTTCAATCCTCAATCCTCAATTCTCAGTCCTCAATACTCAATCCTCAATCGTCAAACCTCAATCCCCAATCCTCAATCTTCAATCCTCGATCCTCAATCCTCAACACTCAATCCTCAATCTTCAATCCTCAATACTCAATCTTCAATCCTCAATCCTCAATCCTCAATCCTCAATCCTCAATGCTCAATCCTCAATCCTCAATCCTCAACCATCAATCTTCAATCCTCAATACTCAATCTGCAATCGTCAATCCTCAATCCTCAATTCTCAATCCTCATTCTTCAATCCTCAATGCCCAGTCCTCAATCTTCAATCCTCAATCCTCAATCCTCAATTCTCAGTCCTCAATCCTCAATCATCAATCCTCAATCCTCAATCCTCAAACCTCAATTCTCAATACTCAATCTTCAATCCTAAATCCTCAATTCTCAATCCTCAATACTGAATCCTCAAACCTCAATCCTCTATCCTCAATCCTCAATCCTCATTCTTCAATCCTCAATACCCAATACTCAATCTTCAATCCTCAATCCTCAATCCTCAATTCTCAATCCTCAATCCTCAATCCTCAGACCTCAAACATCAATACTCAACCCTCAGGCCTCGTCCTCAGTCCACAACCATCAATCCTCAATCCTCAGTCCTCAATCCTCAATCCTCAAACCTCAAACCTCAATCCTCAACCGTCAGTCCCCGTCCTCAATCCTCAAACATGAATCCTCAATCCTCAGTCTTCAATCATCAATACGCAATCTTCAATCCTCAATCCTCAATCCCCATTCCTCAATCCTCAATCCTCATTCCTCAATCCTCATTCTTCAATCCTCAACACCCGATCCTCAAACTTCAATCCTCAATCCTCAACTCTCAATCCTCAACCCTCAGTCCTCAGTCCACAAACCTCAATCCTCAACCCTCAGCCCGCATCCTCAATCCTCAATCCTCAAACTTCAATCCTCAATCCTCAATCCTCAACCCTCAGCCCTCATCCTCAATCCTCAATCCTCAATCCTCAATCCTCAGTCCTCAATCCACAATCCTCAATCCTCAAACCTCAATCGTCAATCGTCAGCCCTCGTCCTCAATCCTCAACACTCAATCCACAATCCTCAATATTCAATCATCAATACTCAATCTTCAATCCTCAATCCTCAATCTTCAATCCTCAATCCTCAATTCTCAGTCCTCAATACTCAATCCTCAATCGTCAATCCTCAATCCCCAATCCTCAATCTTCAATCCTCGATGCTCAATCCTCAATCGTCGATCCTCAATCTTCAATACTCAATACTCAATCTTCAATCCTCAATCCTCAATCCTCAATCCTCAATGCTCAATCCTCAATCCTCACTCCTCAACCACAATCTTCAATCCTCAATACTCAATCTGCAATCCTCAATCCTCAATCCTCAATCCTCAATCCTCATTCTTCAATCCTCAATGCCCAGTCCTCAATCTTCCATCCTCAATCCTCAATCCTCAATTCTCAATCCTCAATACTCAATCCTCAATCTTCAATCCTCAATACTCAATCTCCAAACCTCAAACCTCAGTCCTCAAACCTCAATTCTGACTCCTCAAAGCTCAATTCTGAATCCTCAACCCTCAATCCTCAATCCTCAACCTTCAATCCTCAATACTCAGTCTTCAATCCTCAATCCTCAATCCTCGGACCTCAATCCTCAATCGTCGATCTCCAATCCTGAATACTCAATCTTCAATACTCAATCCTCAATCCTCAATCCTCAATCCTCAATCCTCATTCTTCAATCCTCAATACAAAATCCTCAATCTTCAATCCTCAATCCTCAATCCTCAATCCTCAATCCTCAACTTTCAATCCTCAATACTCAATCTTCAATCCTCAATCCTCAATTCTCAATCTTCCATCCTCAATCCTCAATCCTCAATCCTCAATGCTCAACCCTCAATCCTCAATCCTCAACCATCAATCTTCAATCCTCAATACTCAATCTGCAATCCTCAATCCTCAATTCTCAATCCTCAATACTCAATCCTCAATCATCAATCCTCAATCCTCAATCCTGAAACCTCAATTCTCAATACTCAATCTCCAATCCTAAATCCTCAATTCTCAATCCTCAATACTGAATCCTCAAGCCTCAATCCTCTATCCTCAATCCTCAATCCTCAATCCTCAATCCTCAATGCTCAATCCTCAATCCTCAATCCTCAACCATCAATCTTCAATCCTCAATACTCAATCTGCAATCCTCAATCCACAGTCCGCAATCCTCAATCCTCAATCCTCAATCCTCAATATTCAACGCACAACCCTCAACCATCAATCCTCAATACTCAACCATCAATCCTAAATTCTCAATACCCAAAAGGATATCCTGAATTCTCATGGTTCAATACTCAATCCACAATATTCAATAATCAAATCTCAATCCTCAAACATCAATTCTCGACACACAATCCTCAACACTCAGTCCTCTCTCTTCAATCCTCCATCCTCAATCCTCAATCCTCAAGCGTCAATCCTCAATCCTCAATCCTCAACCGTCAGTCCTCGTACTCAAACCTCAACCCTCAATCCTCAATCCTCAGTACCCAATCCTCAACCTTCAATCCTCAATCCTCAATCCTCAATCCTCAATCCTCACTCCTCAATCCTCAATCTTCAATCCTCAGTCCCAAATCCTCAATCTTCAATACTCAATCTTCCATCCTCAATCCTCAATCCTCAATCCTCAATGCTCAATCCTCAATCCTCAATCCTCAACCATCAATCTTCAATCCTCAATACTCAATCTGCAATCCTCAATCCTCAATCCTCAATCCACAATCCTCATTCTTCAATGCTCAATGCCCAGTCCTCAATCTTCAATCCTCAATCCTCAATCCTCAATTCTCAGTCCTCAATACTCAATCCTCAATCGTCAATCCTCAATCCCCAATCCTCAATCTTCAATCCTCGATCCTCAATCCTCAATCCTCAATCCTCAATCTTCAATCCTCAATACTCAATCTTCAATCCTCAATCCTCAATCCTCAATCCTCAATGCTCAATCCTCAATCCTCAATCCTCAACCATCAATCTTCAGTCCTCAATACTCAATCTGCAATCCTCAATCCTCAATCCTCAATCCTCAATCCTCATTCTTCAATCCTCAATGCCCAGTCCTCAATCTTCAATCCTCAATCCTCAATCTTCAATTCTCAATCCTCAATCCTCAATCCTCAATCTTCAATCCTCAATCTTCAATCCTCAATACTCAATCTTCAATCCTCAATCCTCAATTCTCAATCCTCAATGCTCAATACTCAATCGTCAATCCTCAATCCCAAATCCTCAATCTTCAATCCTCAATCCTCAATCCTCAATCCTCAATCCTCAATCTTCAGTCCTCAATCCTCAATCCTCAGTCCTCAATCCACAATCATCAATCCTCAAACCTCAATCGTCAATCGTCAGCCCTCGTCCTCAATCCTCAACACTGAATCCTCAATCCTCAATATTCAATCATCCCATACTCAATCTTCAATCCTCAATCCTCAACCTTCAATCCTCAATCCTCATTTCTCAGTCCTCAATACTCAATCCTCAATCGTCAATCCTCAATCCCCAATCCTCAATCTCCAATCCTCGATCCTCAATCCTCAATCCTCATTCTTCAATCCTCAATGCCCAGTCCTCAATCTTCAATCCTCAATCCTCAATCTTCAATACTCAATCCTCAATCCTCAATCCTCAATCTTCAATCCTCAATCTTCAATCCTCAATTCTCAATCTTCAATCCTCAATCCTCAATTCTCAATCCTCAATGCTCAATACTCAATCGTCAATCCTCAATCCCAAATCCTCAATCTTCAATCCTCAATCCTCAATCCTCAATCCTCAATCCTCAATCTTCAGTCCTCAATCCTCAATCCTCAGTCCTCAATCCACAATCATCAATCCTCAAACCTCAATCGTCAATCGTCAGCCCTCGTCCTCAATCCTCAACACTGAATCCTCAATCCTCAATATTCAATCATCCCATACTCAATCTTCAATCCTCAATCCTCAATCCTCAATACTCAGTCCTCAATCCTCAATCCTCAATCCTCAATCCTCAATCCTCAATCGTCAACCTTCAATCCTCAATACTCAATCTTCAATACTCAATCCTCAATTCTCAATCCTCAATGCTCAATACACAATCGTCAATCCTGAATCCCCAATCCTCAATCTTCAATCCTCAATCCTCAATCCTCAATCCTCAATCCTCGATCCTCAATCTTCAATCCTCAATACTCAATCTTCAATCCTCAATCCTCAATCCTCAATCCTCAATCCTCAATCCTCAGTCCTCAATCCTCAAACCTCAATCCTCAACCGTCAGTCCGCGTCCTCAATCCTCAACCCTCAATCCTCAATCATCCCATCTTCAATCATCAATACTCAATCTTCAATCATCAATCCTCAATCCTCAGTCCTCAAACCTCCATCCTGAATCCTCAATCCTGAATCCTCAATCTTCAGCCCTGAGTCCTCAACAATCAGTTGCCAATCCTCAATCCTCAATCGAATATCCTCAATTCACAGTTTTCAATACACAATACTCAATCTGCAATATTCAGATCTCTATCCACAAACATCAATTCTCATCACTCAACCCTGAATACTCAGTCCCTAATCCTCAATCTTCAATCCCCAATCCTCAATCCTCTATCCTCAATCCTCAATCCTCAATCTAAATATTCAATCCTCAATACTCAATCTTCAATCCTCAATCCTCAATCCTCAATCCTCAATCCTCAATCTTCAATACACAATACTCAATCTTCAATCCTCAATCCTGAATTCTCAATACTCAATCTTCAATCCTCAATCCTCAATCCTCCATCCTCAATCCTCAATCCTCATTCTTCAATCCTCAACCTTCAATCCTCTATCTTCAATCCTCAATCCTCAATCCTCAATCCTCAACCCTCAATCTTCAATCCTCAGTCCTCAAACCTCAATCCTGAATCCCCTAACCTGAATCCTCAATCTTCAGCCCTCAGTCCTCTACAATCAGTTGTCAATCCTCAATCCTCAATAGAGTATCATCAATTCACAGTTTTCATTACTCAATACACAATCTGCAATCTTCAAATCTCTATCCACAAACATGAATTCTCATCACTCAACACTCAACACTCAGTCCCCAATCCTGAATATTCAATTCTCAATCCTCAATCCACAATCCTCAACGTTCAATCCTCAATACTCAATCTTCAATGCTCATTCCTCAATCCTCAATCCTCAATTCTCAATCCTCAATCGTCAATCTTCAATCGTCAATTCTCAATCTTCAATCCTCAATCCTCAATCCTCGGTCCTCAATCCTCGGTCCTCAATCCTCAACCGTCAATCTCCAATCCTGAATACTCAATCTTCAATCCTCAATCATCAATCCTCAGTCCTCAGTCTTCAATCCTCAGTACTCAAACTGCAATCCTCAATCCTTAGTTGTCACTCCTCAATCCTCATTCTTCAATCCTCAATACCGAATCCTCAATCTTCAATCCTCAATCCTCAATCCTCAATTCTCAGTCCTCAATCCTCAATCCTCAATCCTCAATCCTCAATCCTCAATCGTCAATCTTCAATCCTCAATACTCAATCTTCAATACTCAATCCTCAATTCTCAATCCTCAATGCTCAATACTCAATCGTCAATCCTCAATCCCCAATCCTCAATCTTCAATCCTCAATCCTCAATCCTCAATCCTCAATCCTCGATCCTCAATCTTCAATCCTCAATACTCAATCTTCAATCCTCAATCCTCAATCCTCAATCCTCAATCCTCAATCCTCAGTCCTCAATCCTCAAACCTCAATCCTCAACCGTCAGTCCTCGTCCTCAATCCTCAACCCTCAATCCTCAATCCTCCCATCTTCAATCATCAATACTCAATCTTCAATTATCAATCCTCAATCCTCAGTCCTCAAACCTCAATCCTGAATCCTCAATCCTGAATACTCAATCTTCAGCACTGAGTCCTCAACAATCAGTTGCCAATCCTCAATCCTCAATCGAATATCCTCAATTCACAGTTTTCAATACACAATACTCAACCTGCAATGTTCAGATCTCTATCCACAAACATCAATTCTCATCACTCAACCCTGAATACTCAGTCCCTAATCCTCAATCTTCAATCCCCAATCCTCAATCCTCAATCCTCAATCCTCAATCTTAATCTTCAATCCTCAATACACACTCTTCAATCCTCAATCCTCAATCCTCAATCCTCAATCCTCAATCTTCAATCCTCATTCTTCAATCCTCAATACCCAATCCTCAATCCTCAACCGTCAATCTTCAATCCTCAATACTCAATCTGCAATCCTCAATCCTCAATCCTCAATCCTCAATCCTCATTCTTCAATCCTCGATGCCCAATCCTCAATCTTCAATCCTCAATCCTCAATCCTCAATTCTCAATCCTGAATCCTCAGTCCTCAATCCACAATCCTCAATCCTCAAACTTCAATCGTCAATCGTCAGCCCTCGTCCTCAATCCTCACCACTCAATCCTCAATCCTCAATCTTCAATCCTCAACACTCAATCTTCCATCCTCAATCCTCAATCCTCAATCCTCAATGCTCAATCCTCAATCCTCAATCCTCAACCATCAATCTTCAATCCTCAATACTCAATCTGCAATCCTCAATCCTCAATCCTCAATCCTCAATCCTCATTCTTCAATCCTCAATGCCCAGTCCTCAATCTTCAATCCTCAATCCTCAATCCTCAACTCTCAATCCTCAATCCTCAATCATCAATACTCAATCTTCAATCCTCAATCCTCAATCCTCAATCCTCAATACTGAATCCTCAAACCTCAATAGTGTATCCTCAGTCCTCAATCCTCATTCTTCAGTCCTCAATACCCAAAACTCAAACTTCAATCCTCAATCCTCAATCCTCAATTCTCAATCCTCAATCCTCAATCCTCAGACCTCAAACATCAATACTCAACCCTCGGTCCTCGTCCTCAATCCAGAACCCTCAATCCTCAATCCTCAGTCCTCTATCCTCAACCCTCAATCCTCAAACCTCAATCCTCAACCGTCAGTCCCCGTCGTCAATCCTCAAACATGAATCCTCAATCCTCAGGCTTGAATCATCAATACTCAATCTTCAATCCTCAATCCTCAATCCTCATTCCTCAATCCTCAATCCTCATTCTTCAATCCTCATTCTTCAATCCTCAACACCCAATCTTCAATCTTCAACCCTCAATCCTCAACTCTCAATCCTCAATCCTCAGTCCTCAGTCCACAAACCTCAATTCTCAACCCTCAGCCCTCATCCTCAATCCACAATTCTCAAACTTCAATCCTCAATCCTCAATCCTCAATTCTCAATCCTCAATCCTCAGTCCTCAGTCCTCAAACCTCTACCCTCAACCCTCAGCCCTCATCCTCAATCCTCAATCATCAATCCTCAAACCTCAGTCCTCAATCCACAATCCTCAATCCTCAAACCTCAATCGTCAATCGTCAGCCCTCGTCCTCAATCCTCAATCCTCAATCCTCAATCCACAAATTTCAATCCTCAATACTCAATCTTCAATTCTCAATCCTCAATCCTCAATCCTCAATCTTCAATCCTCAATCCTCAATTCTCAGTCCTCAATACTCAATCCTCAATCGTCAAACCTCAATCCCCAATCCTCAATCTTCAATCCTCGATCCTCAATCCTCAACACTCAATCCTCAATCTTCAATCCTCAATACTCAATCTTCAATCCTCAATCCTCAATCCTCAATCCTCAATCCTCAATGCTCAATCCTCAATCCTCAATCCTCAACCATCAATCTTCAATCCTCAATACTCAATCTGCAATCGTCAATCCTCAATCCTCAATTCTCAATCCTCATTCTTCAATCCTCAATGCCCAGTCCTCAATCTTCAATCCTCAACCCTCAATCCTCAATTCTCAGTCCTCAATCCTCAATCATCAATCCTCAATCCTCAATCCTCAAACCTCAATTCTCAATACTCAATCTTCAATCCTAAATCCTCAATTCTCAATCCTCAATACTGAATCCTCAAACCTCAATCCTCTATCCTCAATCCTCAATCCTCATTCTTCAATCCTCAATACCCAATACTCAATCTTCAATCCTCAATCCTCAATCCTCAATTCTCAATCCTCAATCCTCAATCCTCAGACCTCAAACATCAATACTCAACCCTCAGGCCTCGTCCTCAGTCCACAACCATCAATCCTCAATCCTCAGTCCTCAATCCTCAATCCTCAAACCTCAAACCTCAATCCTCAACCGTCAGTCCCCGTCGTCAATCCTCAAACATGAATCCTCAATCCTCAGGCTTGAATCATCAATACTCAATCTTCAATCCTCAATCCTCAATCCTCATTCCTCAATCCTCAATCCTCATTCTTCAATCCTCATTCTTCAATCCTCAACACCCAATCTTCAATCTTCAACCCTCAATCCTCAACTCTCAATCCTCAATCCTCAGTCCTCAGTCCACAAACCTCAATTCTCAACCCTCAGCCCTCATCCTCAATCCACAATTCTCAAACTTCAATCCTCAATCCTCAATCCTCAATTCTCAATCCTCAATCCTCAGTCCTCAGTCCTCAAACCTCTACCCTCAACCCTCAGCCCTCATCCTCAATCCTCAATCCTCAATCCTCAAACCTCAGTCCTCAATCCACAATCCTCAATCTTCAATTCTCAATCCTCAATCCTCAATCCTCAATCTTCAATCCTCAATCTTCAATCCTCAATACTCAATCTTCAATCCTCAATCCTCAATTCTCAATCCTCAATGCTCAATACTCAATCGTCAATCCTCAATCCCAAATCCTCAATCTTCAATCCTCAATCCTCAATCCTCAATCCTCAATCCTCAATCTTCAGTCCTCAATCCTCAATCCTCAGTCCTCAATCCACAATCATCAATCCTCAAACCTCAATCGTCAATCGTCAGCCCTCGTCCTCAATCCTCAACACTGAATCCTCAATCCTCAATATTCAATCATCCCATACTCAATCTTCAATCCTCAATCCTCAACCTTCAATCCTCAATCCTCATTTCTCAGTCCTCAATACTCAATCCTCAATCGTCAATCCTCAATCCCCAATCCTCAATCTCCAATCCTCGATCCTCAATCCTCAATCCTCATTCTTCAATCCTCAATGCCCAGTCCTCAATCTTCAATCCTCAATCCTCAATCTTCAATACTCAATCCTCAATCCTCAATCCTCAATCTTCAATCCTCAATCTTCAATCCTCAATTCTCAATCTTCAATCCTCAATCCTCAATTCTCAATCCTCAATGCTCAATACTCAATCGTCAATCCTCAATCCCAAATCCTCAATCTTCAATCCTCAATCCTCAATCCTCAATCCTCAATCCTCAATCTTCAGTCCTCAATCCTCAATCCTCAGTCCTCAATCCACAATCATCAATCCTCAAACCTCAATCGTCAATCGTCAGCCCTCGTCCTCAATCCTCAACACTGAATCCTCAATCCTCAATATTCAATCATCCCATACTCAATCTTCAATCCTCAATCCTCAATCCTCAATACTCAGTCCTCAATCCTCAATCCTCAATCCTCAATCCTCAATCCTCAATCGTCAACCTTCAATCCTCAATACTCAATCTTCAATACTCAATCCTCAATTCTCAATCCTCAATGCTCAATACACAATCGTCAATCCTGAATCCCCAATCCTCAATCTTCAATCCTCAATCCTCAATCCTCAATCCTCAATCCTCGATCCTCAATCTTCAATCCTCAATACTCAATCTTCAATCCTCAATCCTCAATCCTCAATCCTCAATCCTCAATCCTCAGTCCTCAATCCTCAAACCTCAATCCTCAACCGTCAGTCCGCGTCCTCAATCCTCAACCCTCAATCCTCAATCATCCCATCTTCAATCATCAATACTCAATCTTCAATCATCAATCCTCAATCCTCAGTCCTCAAACCTCCATCCTGAATCCTCAATCCTGAATCCTCAATCTTCAGCCCTGAGTCCTCAACAATCAGTTGCCAATCCTCAATCCTCAATCGAATATCCTCAATTCACAGTTTTCAATACACAATACTCAATCTGCAATATTCAGATCTCTATCCACAAACATCAATTCTCATCACTCAACCCTGAATACTCAGTCCCTAATCCTCAATCTTCAATCCCCAATCCTCAATCCTCTATCCTCAATCCTCAATCCTCAATCTAAATATTCAATCCTCAATACTCAATCTTCAATCCTCAATCCTCAATCCTCAATCCTCAATCCTCAATCTTCAATACACAATACTCAATCTTCAATCCTCAATCCTGAATTCTCAATACTCAATCTTCAATCCTCAATCCTCAATCCTCCATCCTCAATCCTCAATCCTCATTCTTCAATCCTCAACCTTCAATCCTCTATCTTCAATCCTCAATCCTCAATCCTCAATCCTCAACCCTCAATCTTCAATCCTCAGTCCTCAAACCTCAATCCTGAATCCCCTAACCTGAATCCTCAATCTTCAGCCCTCAGTCCTCTACAATCAGTTGTCAATCCTCAATCCTCAATAGAGTATCATCAATTCACAGTTTTCATTACTCAATACACAATCTGCAATCTTCAAATCTCTATCCACAAACATGAATTCTCATCACTCAACACTCAACACTCAGTCCCCAATCCTGAATATTCAATTCTCAATCCTCAATCCACAATCCTCAACGTTCAATCCTCAATACTCAATCTTCAATGCTCATTCCTCAATCCTCAATCCTCAATTCTCAATCCTCAATCGTCAATCTTCAATCGTCAATTCTCAATCTTCAATCCTCAATCCTCAATCCTCGGTCCTCAATCCTCGGTCCTCAATCCTCAACCGTCAATCTCCAATCCTGAATACTCAATCTTCAATCCTCAATCATCAATCCTCAGTCCTCAGTCTTCAATCCTCAGTACTCAAACTGCAATCCTCAATCCTTAGTTGTCACTCCTCAATCCTCATTCTTCAATCCTCAATACCGAATCCTCAATCTTCAATCCTCAATCCTCAATCCTCAATTCTCAGTCCTCAATCCTCAATCCTCAATCCTCAATCCTCAATCCTCAATCGTCAATCTTCAATCCTCAATACTCAATCTTCAATACTCAATCCTCAATTCTCAATCCTCAATGCTCAATACTCAATCGTCAATCCTCAATCCCCAATCCTCAATCTTCAATCCTCAATCCTCAATCCTCAATCCTCAATCCTCGATCCTCAATCTTCAATCCTCAATACTCAATCTTCAATCCTCAATCCTCAATCCTCAATCCTCAATCCTCAATCCTCAGTCCTCAATCCTCAAACCTCAATCCTCAACCGTCAGTCCTCGTCCTCAATCCTCAACCCTCAATCCTCAATCCTCCCATCTTCAATCATCAATACTCAATCTTCAATTATCAATCCTCAATCCTCAGTCCTCAAACCTCAATCCTGAATCCTCAATCCTGAATACTCAATCTTCAGCACTGAGTCCTCAACAATCAGTTGCCAATCCTCAATCCTCAATCGAATATCCTCAATTCACAGTTTTCAATACACAATACTCAACCTGCAATGTTCAGATCTCTATCCACAAACATCAATTCTCATCACTCAACCCTGAATACTCAGTCCCTAATCCTCAATCTTCAATCTCCAATCCTCAATCCTCAATCCTCAATCCTCAATCTTAATCTTCAATCCTCAATACACACTCTTCAATCCTCAATCCTCAATCCTCAATCCTCAATCCTCAATCTTCAATCCTCATTCTTCAATCCTCAATACCCAATCCTCAATCCTCAACCGTCAATCTTCAATCCTCAATACTCAATCTGCAATCCTCAATCCTCAATCCTCAATCCTCAATCCTCATTCTTCAATCCTCGATGCCCAATCCTCGATCTTCAATCCTCAATCCTCAATCCTCAATTCTCAATCCTGAATCCTCAGTCCTCAATCCACAATCCTCAATCCTCAAACTTCAATCGTCAATCGTCAGCCCTCGTCCTCAATCCTCACCACTCAATCCTCAATCCTCAATCTTCAATCCTCAACACTCAATCTTCCATCCTCAATCCTCAATCCTCAATCCTCAATGCTCAATCCTCAATCCTCAATCCTCAACCATCAATCTTCAATCCTCAATACTCAATCTGCAATCCTCAATCCTCAATCCTCAATCCTCAATCCTCATTCTTCAATCCTCAATGCCCAGTCCTCAATCTTCAATCCTCAATCCTCAATCCTCAACTCTCAATCCTCAATCCTCAATCATCAATACTCAATCTTCAATCCTCAATCCTCAATCCTCAATCCTCAATACTGAATCCTCAAACCTCAATAGTGTATCCTCAATCCTCAATCCTCATTCTTCAGTCCTCAATACCCAAAACTCAAACTTCAATCCTCAATCCTTAATCCTCAATTCTCAATCCTCAATCCTCAATCCTCAGACCTCAAACATCAATACTCAACCCTCGGTCCTCGTCCTCAATCCAGAACCCTCAATCCTCAATCCTCAGTCCTCTATCCTCAACCCTCAATCCTCAAACCTCAATCCTCAACCGTCAGTCCCCGTCGTCAATCCTCAAACATGAATCCTCAATCCTCAGGCTTGAATCATCAATACTCAATCTTCAATCCTCAATCCTCAATCCTCATTCCTCAATCCTCAATCCTCATTCTTCAATCCTCATTCTTCAATCCTCAACACCCAATCTTCAATCTTCAACCCTCAATCCTCAACTCTCAATCCTCAATCCTCAGTCCTCAGTCCACAAACCTCAATTCTCAACCCTCAGCCCTCATCCTCAATCCACAATTCTCAAACTTCAATCCTCAATCCTCAATCCTCAATTCTCAATCCTCAATCCTCAGTCCTCAGTCCTCAAACCTCTACCCTCAACCCTCAGCCCTCATCCTCAATCCTCAATCATCAATCCTCAAACCTCAGTCCTCAATCCACAATCCTCAATCCTCAAACCTCAATCGTCAATCGTCAGCCCTCGTCCTCAATCCTCAATCCTCAATCCTCAATCCACAAATTTCAATCCTCAATACTCAATCTTCAATTCTCAATCCTCAATCCTCAATCCTCAATCTTCAATCCTCAATCCTCAATTCTCAGTCCTCAATACTCAATCCTCAATCGTCAAACCTCAATCCCCAATCCTCAATCTTCAATCCTCGATCCTCAATCCTCAACACTCAATCCTCAATCTTCAATCCTCAATACTCAATCTTCAATCCTCAATCCTCAATCCTCAATCCTCAATCCTCAATGCTCAATCCTCAATCCTCAATCCTCAACCATCAATCTTCAATCCTCAATACTCAATCTGCAATCGTCAATCCTCAATCCTCAATTCTCAATCCTCATTCTTCAATCCTCAATGCCCAGTCCTCAATCTTCAATCCTCAACCCTCAATCCTCAATTCTCAGTCCTCAATCCTCAATCATCAATCCTCAATCCTCAATCCTCAAACCTCAATTCTCAATACTCAATCTTCAATCCTAAATCCTCAATTCTCAATCCTCAATACTGAATCCTCAAACCTCAATCCTCTATCCTCAATCCTCAATCCTCATTCTTCAATCCTCAATACCCAATACTCAATCTTCAATCCTCAATCCTCAATCCTCAATTCTCAATCCTCAATCCTCAATCCTCAGACCTCAAACATCAATACTCAACCCTCAGGCCTCGTCCTCAGTCCACAACCATCAATCCTCAATCCTCAGTCCTCAATCCTCAATCCTCAAACCTCAAACCTCAATCCTCAACCGTCAGTCCCCGTCGTCAATCCTCAAACATGAATCCTCAATCCTCAGGCTTGAATCATCAATACTCAATCTTCAATCCTCAATCCTCAATCCTCATTCCTCAATCCTCAATCCTCATTCTTCAATCCTCATTCTTCAATCCTCAACACCCAATCTTCAATCTTCAACCCTCAATCCTCAACTCTCAATCCTCAATCCTCAGTCCTCAGTCCACAAACCTCAATTCTCAACCCTCAGCCCTCATCCTCAATCCACAATTCTCAAACTTCAATCCTCAATCCTCAATCCTCAATTCTCAATCCTCAATCCTCAGTCCTCAGTCCTCAAACCTCTACCCTCAACCCTCAGCCCTCATCCTCAATCCTCAATCCTCAATCCTCAAACCTCAGTCCTCAATCCACAATCCTCAATCCTCAAACCTCAATCGTCAATCGTCAGCCCTCGTCCTCAATCCTCAATCCTCAATCCTCAATCCACAACTTTCAATCCTCAATACTCAATCTTCAATTCTCAATCCTCAATCCTCAATCCTCAATCTTCAATCCTCAATCCTCAATTCTCAGTCCTCAATACTCAATCCTCAATCGTCAAACCTCAATACCCAATCCTCAATCTTCAATCCTCGATCCTCAATCCTCAACACTCAATCCTCAATCTTCAATCCTCAATACTCAATCTTCAATCCTCAATCCTCAATCCTCAATCCTCAATCCTCAATGCTCAATCCTCAATCCTCAATCCTCAACCATCAATCTTCAATCCTCAATACTCAATCTGCAATCGTCAATCCTCAATCCTCAATTCTCAATCCTCATTCTTCAATCCTCAATGCCCAGTCCTCAATCTTCAATCCTCAATCCTCAATCCTCAATTCTCAGTCCTCAATCCTCAATCATCAATCCTCAATCCTCAATCCTCAAACCTCAATTCTCAATACTCAATCTTCAATCCTGAACCCTCAATTCTCAATCCTCAATACTGAATCCTCAAACCTCAATCCTCTATCCTCAATCCTCAATCCTCATTCTTCAATCCTCAATACCCAATACTCAATCTTCAATCCTCAATCCTCAATCCTCAATTCTCAATCCTCAATCCTCAATCCTCAGACCTCAAACATCAATACTCAACCCTCAGGCCTCGTCCTCAGTCCACAACCATCAATCCTCAATCCTCAGTCCTCAATTCTCAATCCTCAAACCTCAAACCTCAATCCTCAACCGTCAGTCCCCGTCCTCAATCCTCAAACATGAATCCTCAATCCTCAGTCTTCAATCATCAATACGCAATCTTCAATCCTCAATCCTCAATCCCCATTCCTCAATCCTCAATCCTCATTCCTCAATCCTCATTCTTCAATCCTCAACACCCGATCCTCAAACTTCAATCCTCAATCCTCAACTCTCAATCCTCAACCCTCAGTCCTCAGTCCACAAACCTCAATCCTCAACCCTCAGCCCGCATCCTCAATCCTCAATCCTCAAACTTCAATCCTCAATCCTCAATCCTCAACCCTCAGCCCTCATCCTCAATCCTCAATCCTCAATCCTCAATCCTCAGTCCTCAATCCACAATCCTCAATCCTCAAACCTCAATCGTCAATCGTCAGCCCTCGTCCTCAATCCTCAACACTCAATCCACAATCCTCAATATTCAATCATCAATACTCAATCTTCAATCCTCAATCCTCAATCTTCAATCCTCAATCCTCAATTCTCAGTCCTCAATACTCAATCCTCAATCGTCAATCCTCAATCCCCAATCCTCAATCTTCAATCCTCGATGCTCAATCCTCAATCGTCGATCCTCAATCTTCAATACTCAATACTCAATCTTCAATCCTCAATCCTCAATCCTCAATCCTCAATGCTCAATCCTCAATCCTCACTCCTCAACCACAATCTTCAATCCTCAATACTCAATCTGCAATCCTCAATCCTCAATCCTCAATCCTCAATCCTCATTCTTCAATCCTCAATGCCCAGTCCTCAATCTTCCATCCTCAATCCTCAATCCTCAATTCTCAATCCTCAATACTCAATCCTCAATCTTCAATCCTCAATACTCAATCTCCAAACCTCAAACCTCAGTCCTCAAACCTCAATTCTGACTCCTCAAATCTCAATTCTGAATCCTCAACCCTCAATCCTCAATCCTCAACCTTCAATCCTCAATACTCAATCTTCAATCCTCAATCCTCAATCCTCGGACCTCAATCCTCAATCGTCGATCTCCAATCCTGAATACTCAATCTTCAATACTCAATCCTCAATCCTCAATCCTCAATCCTCAATCCTCATTCTTCAATCCTCAATACAAAATCCTCAATCTTCAATCCTCAATCCTCAATCCTCAATCCTCAATCCTCAACTTTCAATCCTCAATACTCAATCTTCAATCCTCAATCCTCAATTCTCAATCTTCCATCCTCAATCCTCAATCCTCAATCCTCAATGCTCAACCCTCAATCCTCAATACTCAACCATCAATCTTCAATCCTCAATACTCAATCTGCAATCCTCAATCCTCAATTCTCAATCCTCAATACTCAATCCTCAATCATCAATCCTCAATCCTCAATCCTGAAACCTCAATTCTCAATACTCAATCTCCAATCCTAAATCCTCAATTCTCAATCCTCAATACTGAATCCTCAAGCCTCAATCCTCTATCCTCAATCCTCAATCCTCAATCCTCAATCCTGAATGCTCAATCCTCAATCCTCAATCCTCAACCATCAATCTTCAATCCTCAATACTCAATCTGCAATCCTCAATCCACAGTCCGCAATCCTCAATCCTCAATCCTCAATCCTCAATATTCAACGCACAACCCTCAACCATCAATCCTCAATACTCAACCATCAATCCTAAATTCTCAATACACAAAAGGATATGCTGAATTCTCATGGTTCAATACTCAATCCACAATATTCAATAATCAAATCTCAATCCTCAAACATCAATTCTCGACACACAATCCTCAACACTCAGTCCTCTCTCTTCAATCCTCCATCCTCAATCCTCAATCCTCAAGCGTCAATCCTCAATCCTCAATCCTCAACCGTCAGTCCTCGTACTCAAACCTCAACCCTCAATCCTCAATCCTCAGTACCCAATCCTCAACCTTCAATCCTCAATCCTCAATCCTCAATCCTCAATCCTCACTCCTCAATCCTCAATCTTCAATCCTCAGTCCCAAATCCTCAATCTTCAATACTCAATCTTCCATCCTCAATCCTCAATCCTCAATCCTCAATGCTCAATCCTCAATCCTCAATCCTCAACCATCAATCTTCAATCCTCAATACTCAATCTGCAATCCTCAATCCTCAATCCTCAATCCACAATCCTCATTCTTCAATGCTCAATGCCCAGTCCTCAATCTTCAATCCTCAATCCTCAATCCTCAATTCTCAGTCCTCAATACTCAATCCTCAATCGTCAATCCTCAATCCCCAATCCTCAATCTTCAATCCTCGATCCTCAATCCTCAATCCTCAATCCTCAATCTTCAATCCTCAATACTCAATCTTCAATCCTCAATCCTCAATCCTCAATCCTCAATGCTCAATCCTCAATCCTCAATCCTCAACCATCAATCTTCAGTCCTCAATACTCAATCTGCAATCCTCAATCCTCAATCCTCAATCCTCAATCCTCATTCTTCAATCCTCAATGCCCAGTCCTCAATCTTCAATCCTCAATCCTCAATCTTCAATTCTCAATCCTCAATCCTCAATCCTCAATCTTCAATCCTCAATCTTCAATCCTCAATACTCAATCTTCAATCCTCAATCCTCAATTCTCAATCCTCAATGCTCAATACTCAATCGTCAATCCTCAATCCCAAATCCTCAATCTTCAATCCTCAATCCTCAATCCTCAATCCTCAATCCTCAATCTTCAGTCCTCAATCCTCAATCCTCAGTCCTCAATCCACAATCATCAATCCTCAAACCTCAATCGTCAATCGTCAGCCCTCGTCCTCAATCCTCAACACTGAATCCTCAATCCTCAATATTCAATCATCCCATACTCAATCTTCAATCCTCAATCCTCAACCTTCAATCCTCAATCCTCATTTCTCAGTCCTCAATACTCAATCCTCAATCGTCAATCCTCAATCCCCAATCCTCAATCTCCAATCCTCGATCCTCAATCCTCAATCCTCATTCTTCAATCCTCAATGCCCAGTCCTCAATCTTCAATCCTCAATCCTCAATCTTCAATACTCAATCCTCAATCCTCAATCCTCAATCTTCAATCCTCAATCTTCAATCCTCAATTCTCAATCTTCAATCCTCAATCCTCAATTCTCAATCCTCAATGCTCAATACTCAATCGTCAATCCTCAATCCCAAATCCTCAATCTTCAATCCTCAATCCTCAATCCTCAATCCTCAATCCTCAATCTTCAGTCCTCAATCCTCAATCCTCAGTCCTCAATCCACAATCATCAATCCTCAAACCTCAATCGTCAATCGTCAGCCCTCGTCCTCAATCCTCAACACTGAATCCTCAATCCTCAATATTCAATCATCCCATACTCAATCTTCAATCCTCAATCCTCAATCTTCAATCCTCAATCCTCATTTCTCAGTCCTCAATACTCAATCCTCAATACTCAATCTTCAATCCTCAATCCTCAATTCTCAATCCTCAATGCTCAATACTCAATCGTCAATCCTCAATCCCAAATCCTCAATCTTCAATCCTCAATCCTCAATCCTCAATCCTCAATCCTCTATCTTCAGTCCTCAATCCTCAATCCTCAGTCCTCAATCCACAACCATCAATCCTCAAACCTCAATCGTCAATCGTCAGCCCTCGTCCTCAATCCTCAACACTGAATCCTCAATCCTCAATATTCAATCATCCCATACTCAATCTTCAATCCTCAATCCTCAACCTTCAATCCTCAATCCTCATTTCTCAGTCCTCAATACTCAATCCTCAATCGTCAATCCTCAATCCCCAATCCTCAATCTCCAATCCTCGATCCTCAATCCTCAATCCTCATTCTTCAATCCTCAATGCCCAGTCCTCAATCTTCAATCCTCAATCCTCAATCTTCAATTCTCAATCCTCAATCCTCAATCCTCAATCTTCAATCCTCAATCTTCAATCCTCAATTCTCAATCTTCAATCCTCAATCCTCAATTCTCAATCCTCAATGCTCAATACTCAATCGTCAATCCTCAATCCCAAATCCTCAATCTTCAATCCTCAATCCTCAATCCTCAATCCTCAATCCTCAATCTTCAGTCCTCAATCCTCAATCCTCAGTCCTCAATCCACAATCATCAATCCTCAAACCTCAATCGTCAATCGTCAGCCCTCGTCCTCAATCCTCAACACTGAATCCTCAATCCTCAATATTCAATCATCCCATACTCAATCTTCAATCCTCAATCCTCAATCTTCAATCCTCAATCCTCATTTCTCAGTCCTCAATACTCAATCCTCAATCGTCAATCCTCAATCCCCAATCCTCAATCTCCAATCCTCGATCCTCAATCCTCAATCCTCAATCCTCAATCTTCAATCCTCAATACTCAATCTTCAATCCTCAATCCTCAATCCTCAATCCTCAACGCTCGATCCTCAATCCTCAATCCTCAACCATCAATCTTCAGTCCTCAATACTCAATCTGCAATCCTCAATCCTCAATCCTCAATCCTCAATCCTCATTCTTCAATCCTCAATGCCCAGTCCTCAACCTTCAATCCTCAATCCTCAATCCTCAATCCTCAATTCTCAATCCTCAATCCTCAATCCTCAATCTTCAATCCTCAATCCTCAATTCTCAGTCCTCAATACTCAATCCTCAATCGTCAAACCTCAATCCGCAATCCTCAATCTTCAATCCTCGATCCTCAATCCTCAACACCCAATCCTCAATCTTCAATCCTCAATACTCAATCTTCAATCCTCAATCCTCAATCCTCAATCCTCAAACCTCAATCCTCAATCCTCAATCCTCAACCATCAATCTTCAATCCTCAATACTCAATCTGCAATCGTCTATCCTCAATCCTCAATTCTCAATCCTCATTCTTCAATCCTCAATGCCCAGTCCTCAATCTTCAATCCTCAATCCTCAATCCTCAATTCTCAATCCTCAATCCTCAATCATCAATCCTCAATCCTCAATCTTCAATCCTCAATCCTGAGTCCACACTCCTCGATCCTGAATCCTCAATCCTGAGTCCTCAATCTTCAGCCCTCAGTCCTCAACAATCAGTAGTCAATCCTCAATCCTCAGTAGAATATCCTCAATTCACAGTTTTCAACACTCAATACTCGATCAGCAATCTTCAAACCACTATCCACAAACATCAATTCTCATCACTCAACCCTCAGCACTCAGTCCTCAATGTTCAATCCTCAATCCTCAATTCTCAATCTTCAAACCTCAATACTGAACCTTCAATCCCCAATCCTCAATCCTCAATCCTCAGTCCTCAATACTCAATCCTCAATCCTCAATCCTCAATCCTCAATCCTCAGTCCTCAATCCACAATCATCAATCCTCAAACCTCAATCGTCAATCGTCAGCCCTCGTCCTCAATCCTCAACACTGAATCCTCAATCCTCAATATTCAATCATCCCATACTCAATCTTCAATCCTCAATCCTCAATCTTCAATCCTCAATCCTCATTTCTCAGTCCTCAATACTCAATCCTCAATCGACAATCCTCAATCCCCAATCCTCAATCTCCAATCCTCGATCCTCAATCCTCAATCCTCAATCCTCAATCTTCAATCCTCAATACTCAATCTTCAATCCTCAATCCTCAATCCTCAATCCTCAACGCTCAATCCTCAATCCTCAATCCTCAACCATCAATCTTCAGTCCTCAATACTCAATCTGCAATCCTCAATCCTCAATCCTCAATCCTCAATCCTCATTCTTCAATCCTCAATGCCCAGTCCTCAACCTTCAATCCTCAATCCTCAATCCTCAATTCTCAATCCTCAATCCTCAATCCTCAATCTTCAATCCTCAATCCTCAATTCTCAGTCCTCAATACTCAATCCTCAATCGTCAAACCTCAATCCGCAATCCTCAATCTTCAATCCTCGATCCTCAATCCTCAACACCCAATCCTCAATCTTCAATCCTCAATACTCAATCTTCAATCCTCAATCCTCAATCCTCAATCCTCAATCCACAATCCTCAATCCTCAATCCTCAACCATCAATCTTCAATCCTCAATACTCAATCTGCAATCGTCTATCCTCAATCCTCAATTCTCAATCCTCATTCTTCAATCCTCAATGCCCAGTCCTCAACCTTAAATCCTCAATCTTCAATCCTCAGTCCCAAATCCTCAATCTTCAATACTCAATCCTCAATCCTCAATCTTCAATCCTCAATCCTCAGTCCACACACCTCAATTCTGAATCCTCAATCCTGAGTCCTCAATCTTCAGCCGTCAGTCCTCAGCAATCAGTAGTCAATCCTCAATCCTCAGTAGAATATCCTCAATTCACAGTTTTCAACACTCGATACTCGATCTGCAATCTTCAAACCACTATCCACAAACATCAATTCTCATCACTCAACACTCAGCACTCAGTCCTCAATGTTCAATCCTCAATCCTCAATTCTCAATCTTCAATTCTCAATACTGAACCTTCAATCCCCAATCCTCAATCCTCAATCCTCAATCCTCAATACTCAATCCTCAATCCTCAATCCTCAATCCTCAATCCTCAATCCTCATTCTTCAATTCTCAACACCCAATCCTCAATCTTCAATCCTCAACACCCAATCCGCAATCTTCAATCCCCAATGTTCAATCCGCAATACCCAATACTCAATCTTCAATCCTCAACCCTCAATCCTCAATCCTCAATCCTCAATCCTCAATCTTCAATCCTCAATACTCAATCTTCTATCCTCAGTCCTCAATCCTCAATCCTCAATCCACATTCTTCAATCCTCAACACGCAATCCTCAATCTTCAATCCTCAACCCTCAGTCCTCAATTCTCAATCCTCAATCCTCAATCCTCAGACCTCAAACATCAATACTCAACCCTCGGTCCTCGTCCTCAATCCACAATCCTCAATCCTCAATCCTCAGTCCTCAATCCTCAATGCTCAATCCTCAATTCTCAATCCTCCATCCTCAATCATCAATCCTCAATCCTCAATCCTCAATCCTCAATCCTCAATACTCAATCTTCAATCCTCAATCCTCGATTCTCAATCCTCAGTAATCAATCCTCAATCTTCAATACTGAATCGTTAATCCTCAGTCCTCAATCCTCAATCCTCAACCCTCGTTCCTTAAACCTCATTCCTCAACCCTCAGTCCTCACACTCAATTATAGATTCTCAATCCTCAATCCTCAATCCTCAATCTTCAATCCTCAATAATCAACCTCCAATCCTAGATCCTCAATCCCCAATCCTCAATCCTTAACACTCTATCATCAATCCTCAATCCCAATTCCTGAATCTTCAATCCTCAATGCTCAATCCTCAATCTTCAATCCTCAATCCTCAATCCTCAATCCTCAGTCCTTAATCTTCAGTCCTCAATACACAATCTTCAATCCTCAATCCTCAATCCTCAATCCTCAATTCTCAATCCTCAATCCTCAATCCTCAATGCTCAATCCACATTCTTCAATCCGCAATACCCAATCCTCAATCTATAATACTCAATACTCAACCCTCAATTCTCAATGCTCAATCCTCAGCCCTCAGTCCTCAAACATCAATCCTCAACCCTCAGCCCTCATCCTCAATCCACAATCCTCAATCCTCAATCCACAATCTTCAATCCTCAATACTCAATCTTCAATAATCAATCCTCAATTCTCAATCCTCAATACTCAATCCTCAATCGTCAATACTTAATCTCCAATCCTCAATCTTCAATCCTCAATCCTCAATCCTCAATCCTCAATCCTTAATCTTCAGTCCTCAATACACAATGTTCAATCCTCAATCCTCAATCCTGAATCCTCAATCCTGAATCCTCAATCCTCAATCCTCAATCCTCAATCCTCAATCCTCAATCCTCAATCCTCAATCTTCAATCCTCAATACTCAATATTCAATCCTCAATCCTCAATCCTCAATCCTCAATCCTTAATCTTCAGTCCTCAATACACAATCTTCAATCCTCAATCCTCAGTCCTGAATCCTCAATCCTCAATCCTCAATCCTCAATCCTCAATCCTCAATCCTCAATCCTCAATCCTCAATGTTCAATCCTCAATACTCAATATTCAATCCTCAATGCTCAATCGTCAATCCTCAATCCCCAATCATCAATCTTCAATCCTCAATCCTCAATCCTCAATCCTCAATCCTCAACCCTCAATCCTCAATCGTCAATCTTCAATCCTCAATACTCAATCTTCTATCCTCAATCCTCAATCCTCAATCCTCAATCCTCAGTCCTCATTCTTCAATCCTCAATCTTCAGTCCTCAATCTTCAATCCTCAGTCCTCAGCCCTCATTCTCAATCCTCAATCCTCAGACCTCAGTCCTCAGTCCTCAATCCTCAATCCTCAATCCTCAATCCTCAGTCTTCAATATTCAACACACAACCCTAACCCATCAATCCTCAATACTCAACCATCAATCCTCAATTCTCAATCATCAATCTTCAATCCTCAGACCTCAAAGGGCAATACTCAATCCTCAATCCTCAATCCTCAATTCTCAATCCTCCATCCTCAATCATCAATCCTCAATCCTCAATCCTCAACCCTCAATCTTCAATCCTCAACCCTCAATCCTCAATCCTCAATCATCAATCTTCAATCCTCAGACCTCAAAGAGCAATACTCAATCCTCAATCCTCAATCCTCAATTCTCAATCCTCCATCCTCAATCATCAATCCTCAATCCTCAATCCTCAATCCTCAACCCTCAATCCCCAATACTCAATCTTCAATCCTCAATCCTCAATTCTCAATCCTCAATTCTGAATCCTCAAACCTCAATCCTCAATCCTCAATCCTCAATGTTCAATGCGCAATACCCAATCCTCAATCTTCAATCCTCAATCCTCAATCCTCAATCCTCAATCCTCTATCCTCAATCCTCAATCCTCAATCCTCAGTCCTCAAACATCAAACCTGTGTCCTCAATCCTGAATCCTCAATCTTCAGACCTCAGTCCTCAACAATCAGTTGTCAATTCTCAATCCTCAATAGAATATCATCAACTCACAGTTTTCAATACTCAATACTCAATCTGCAATCTTCGAATCTCTATCCACAAACACCAATTCTCATCATTCAACCCTCAACACTCAGTCCCCAATCCTGAATCTTCAATCCTCAATCCTCAATCCTCCATCCTCAATCCTCAATCCTCAATCCTCAATCGTCAACCCTCAATCCTCAATACTCAATCTTCAATCCTCAATCCTCAATCCTCAATCCTCAATCCTCAGTCCTCATTCTTCAATCCTCAATCTTCAATCCTCAATCTTCAATCCTCAATCCTCAGCCCTCATTCTCAATCCTCAATCCACAATCCTCAAACCTCAATCCTCAACCGTCAGTCCTCGTCCTCAACACTCAACCCTCAATCCTCAATCCTCCCATCTTCAATCATCAATACTCAATCTTCAATCCTCAATCCTCAATCCTCAGTCCTCAAACCTCAATCCTGAATCCTCAATCCTGAATCCTCAGTCTTCAGCCGTGAGTCCTCAACAATCAGTTGCCAATCCTCAATCCTCAATAGAATATCCTCAATTCACAGTTTTCAATACACAATACTCAATCTGCAATCTTCAGATCTCTATCCACAAACACCAATTCTCATCACTCAACCCTGAATACTCAGTCCCTAATCCTCAATCTTCAATCCTCAATCCTCTATCCTCAATCCTCAATCCTCAATCTTAATCTTCAATCCTCAATACTCAATCTTCAATCCTCAATCCTCAATCCTCAATCCTCAATCCTCAATCTTCAATCCACAATACTCAATCTTCAATCCTCAACCCTCAATTCTCAATCCTCAATCCTCAATCCTCAATCCTCAATCGTCAATCTTCAATCCTCAATACTCAACCTTCAATCCTCAATCCTCAATCCTCAATCCCCAATCCTCAATCCTCAATCCTCATTCTTCAATCCTCAACCTTCAATCCTCTATATCCAATCCTCAATCCTCAATCCTCAATCCTCAACCCTCAATCTTCAATCCTCAGTCCTCAAACCTCAATCCTGAATCCCCTATCCTGAATCATCAATCTTCAGCCCTCAGTCCTCTAGAATCAGTTGTCAATCCTCAATCCTCAATAGAGTATCATCAATTCACAGTTTTCATTACACAATACTCAATCTGCAATCTTCAAATCTCTATCCACAAACATCAATTCTCATCACTCAACACTCAACACTCAGTCCCCAATCCTGAATATTCAATCCTCAATACTCAATCTTCAATGCTCATTCCTCAATCCTCAATCCTCAATTCTCAATCCTCAATCGTCAATCTTCAATCGTCAATACTCAATCTTCGATCCTCAATGCTCAATCCTCAATCCTCAGTCCTCAATCTTCAATCCTCAGTACTCAAACTGCAATCCTCAATCCTTAGTAGTCACTCCTCAATCCTCATTCTTCAATCCTCAATACCGAATCCTCAATCTTCAATCCTCAATCCTCAATCATCAATTCTCAATCCTCAATCCTCAAACCTCACACTTCAAACACCAATACTCGACCCTCAGTCCTCGTCCTCAACCCACAACCCTCAATCCTCAATCCTCATTCCTCAATCTTCAATCATTAATAGTCAATCTTCAATCCTCAATCCTCAATCCTCAATCCTCAACCCTCAGTCCTCAATGTTCAATCCTCAATACCCAATCCTCAGTCTTGAATCCTCAATCCTCAATCCTCAATCCTCAATTCTCAATCCTCAATCCTCAATCATCAATACTCAATCTTCAATCCTCAATCCTCAATCCTCAATTCTCAATACTGAATCCTCAAACCTCAATACTCTATCCTCATTCCTCAATCCTCATTCTTCAATCCTCAATAGCCAAAACTCAATCTTCAATCCTCAATCCTCAATCCTCAATTCTCAATCCTCAATCCTCAATCCTCAGACCTCAAACATCAATACTCAATCCTTGGTCCTCGTCCTCAATCCACAACCCTCAATCCTCAATCCTCAGTCCTCTATCCTCAATCCTCAATCCTCAAACCTCATTCCTCAACCGTCAGTCCCCGTCCTCAATCCTCAAACATGAATCCTCAATCCTCAGACGTCAATCATCAATACTCAATCTTCAATCCTCAATCCTCAATCCTCATTCCTCAATCCTCAATCCTCATTCTTCAATCCTCATTCTTCAATCCCCAACACCCAATCTTCAATCTCCAATCCTCAATCCTCAACTCTCAATCCTCAATCCTCAGTCCTCAGTCCATAAACCTCAATCCTCAACCCTCAGCCCTCATCCTCAATCCTCAATCCTCATACTTCAATCCTCAATCCTCAATCCTCAATCCTCAATTCTCAATCCTCAATCCTCAGTCCTCAGTCCTCAAACATCCACCCTCAACCCTCAGCCCTCATCCTCAATCCTCAATCCTCAATCGTCAATCCTCAATCCTCAGTCCTCAATCCACAATCCTCAATCCTCAAACCTCAATCGTCAATCGTCAGCCCTCGTCCTCAATCCTCAACACTCAATCCTCAATCCTCAATATTCAATCATCAATACTCAATCTTCAATCCTCAATCCTCAATCTTCAATCCTCAATCCTCAATTCTCAGTCCTCAATGCTCAATCCTCAATCGTCAATCCTCAATCCCCAATCCTCAATCTTCAACCCTCGATCCTCAATCCTCAATCCTCAATCCCCAATCTTCAATCCTCATTACTCAATCTTCAATCCTCAATCCTCAATCCTCAATCCTCAATGCTCAATCCTCAATCCTCAATCCTCAACCATCAATCTTCAGTCCTCAATACTCAATCTGCAATCCTCAATCCTCAATCCTTAATCCTCAATCCTCATGCTTCAATCCTCAATGCCCAGTACTCAATCTTCAATCCTCAATCCTCAATCCTCAATCCTCAATCTTCAATACACAATACTCAATCTTGAATCCTCAATCCTCAATCCTCAATCCTCAATCCTCAATCCTCAGTCCTCAATCCTCAAACCTCAATCCTCAACCGTCAGTCCTCGTCCTCAATCCTCAACACTCAACCCTCAATCCTCCCATCTTCAATCATCAATACTCAATCTTCAATCATCAATCCTCAATCCTCAGTCCTCAAACCTCAATCCTGAATCCTCAATCCTGAATCCTCAATCTTCAGCCCTGAGTCCTCAACAATCAGTTGCCAATCCTCAATCCTCAATCGAATATCCTCAATTCACAGTTTTCAATACACAATAGTCAATCTGCAATCATCAGATCTCTATCCACAAACATCAATTCTCATCACTCAACCCTGAATACTCAGTCCCTAATCCTCAATCTTCAATCCCCAATCCTCAATCCTCAATCCTCAATCCTCAATCCTAATCTTCAATCCTCAATACACACTCTTCAATCCTCAATCCTCAATCCTCAATCCTCAATCCTCAATCTTCAATCCTCATTCTTCAATCCTCAATACCCAATCCTCAATCTTCAATCCTCAATCCTCAATCCTCAATCCTCAATCCTCAATCCTCAACTTTCAATCCTCAATACTCAATCTTCAATCCTCAATCCTCAATACTCAATCTTCCATCCTCAATCCTCAATCCTCAATCCTCAATGCTCAATCCTCAATCCTCAATCCTCAACCATCAATCTTCAATCCTCAATACTCAATCTGCAATCCTCAATCCTCAATCCTCAATCCCCAATCCTCATTCTTCAATCCTCGATGCCCAATCCTCAATCTTCAATCCTCAATCCTCAATCCTCAATTCTCAATCCTGAATCCTCAGTCCTCAATCCACAACCCTCAATCCTCAAACCTCAATCGTCAATCGTCAGCCCTCGTCCTCAATCCTCAACACTCAATCCTCAATCTTCAATCCTCAACACTCAATCTTCCATCCTCAATCCTCAATCCTCAATCCTCAATGCTCAATACTCAATCCTCAATCCTCAACCATCAATCTTCAATCCTCAATACTCAATCTGCAATCCTCAATCCTCAATCCTCAATACTCAATCCTCATTCTTCAATCCTCAATGCCCAGTCCTCAATCTTCAATCCACAATCCTCAATCCTCAACTCTCAATCCTCAATCCTCAATCATCAATACTCAATCCTCAATCCTCAACCCTCAATCTTCAATCCTCAGTCCTCAAACCTCAATCCTGAATCCCCTAACCTGAATCCTCAATCTTCAGCCCTCAGTCCTCTACAATCAGTTGTCAATCCTCAATCCTCAATAGGGTATCATCAATTCACAGTTTTCATTACTCAATACTCAATCTGCAATCTTCAAATCTCTATCCACAAACATCAATTCTCATCACTCAACACTCAACACTCAGTCCCCAATCCTGAATATTCAATTCTCAATCCTCAATCCACAATCCTCAACGTTCAATCCTCAATACTCAATCTTCAATGCTCATTCCTCAATCCTCAATCCTCAATTTTCAATCCTCAATCGTCAATCTTCAATCGTCAATTCTCAATCTTCAATCCTCAATCTTCAATCCTCAATACTCAATCTTCAATTCTCAATCCGCAATCCTCAATCCTCAATCCTCAGTCATCAATCCTCAATCCTCAATACTCAATCGTCAATACTCAATCGTCAATCCTCAGTCCTCAATCATCAATACTCAATCTTCAATCCTCAATCCTCAATCCTCAATGCTCAATCCTCAATCCTCAATCCTCAACCATCAATCTTCAATCCTCAATACTCAATCTGCAATCCTCAATCCTCAATCCTCAATCCACAATCCTCATTCTTCAATGCTCAATGCCCAGTCCTCAATCTTCAATCCTCAATCCTCAATCCTCAATTCTCAGTCCTCAATACTCAATCCTCAATCGTCAATCCTCAATCCCCAATCCTCAATCTTCAATCCTCGATCCTCAATCCTCAATCCTCAATCCTCAATCTTCAATCCTCAATACTCAATCTTCAATCCTCAATCCTCAATCCTCAATCCTCAATGCTCAATCCTCAATCCTCAATCCTCAACCATCAATCTTCAGTCCTCAATACTCAATCTGCAATCCTCAATCCTCAATCCTCAATCCTCAATCCTCATTCTTCAATCCTCAATGCCCAGTCCTCAATCTTCAATCCTCAATCCTCAATCTTCAATTCTCAATCCTCAATCCTCAATCCTCAATCTTCAATCCTCAATCTTCAATCCTCAATACTCAATCTTCAATCCTCAATCCTCAATTCTCAATCCTCAATGCTCAATACTCAATCGTCAATCCTCAATCCCAAATCCTCAATCTTCAATCCTCAATCCTCAATCCTCAATCCTCAATCCTCAATCTTCAGTCCTCAATCCTCAATCCTCAGTCCTCAATCCACAATCATCAATCCTCAAACCTCAATCGTCAATCGTCAGCCCTCGTCCTCAATCCTCAACACTGAATCCTCAATCCTCAATATTCAATCATCCCATACTCAATCTTCAATCCTCAATCCTCAACCTTCAATCCTCAATCCTCATTTCTCAGTCCTCAATACTCAATCCTCAATCGTCAATCCTCAATCCCCAATCCTCAATCTCCAATCCTCGATCCTCAATCCTCAATCCTCATTCTTCAATCCTCAATGCCCAGTCCTCAATCTTCAATCCTCAATCCTCAATCTTCAATACTCAATCCTCAATCCTCAATCCTCAATCTTCAATCCTCAATCTTCAATCCTCAATTCTCAATCTTCAATCCTCAATCCTCAATTCTCAATCCTCAATGCTCAATACTCAATCGTCAATCCTCAATCCCAAATCCTCAATCTTCAATCCTCAATCCTCAATCCTCAATCCTCAATCCTCAATCTTCAGTCCTCAATCCTCAATCCTCAGTCCTCAATCCACAATCATCAATCCTCAAACCTCAATCGTCAATCGTCAGCCCTCGTCCTCAATCCTCAACACTGAATCCTCAATCCTCAATATTCAATCATCCCATACTCAATCTTCAATCCTCAATCCTCAATCTTCAATCCTCAATCCTCATTTCTCAGTCCTCAATACTCAATCCTCAATACTCAATCTTCAATCCTCAATCCTCAATTCTCAATCCTCAATGCTCAATACTCAATCGTCAATCCTCAATCCCAAATCCTCAATCTTCAATCCTCAATCCTCAATCCTCAATCCTCAATCCTCTATCTTCAGTCCTCAATCCTCAATCCTCAGTCCTCAATCCACAACCATCAATCCTCAAACCTCAATCGTCAATCGTCAGCCCTCGTCCTCAATCCTCAACACTGAATCCTCAATCCTCAATATTCAATCATCCCATACTCAATCTTCAATCCTCAATCCTCAACCTTCAATCCTCAATCCTCATTTCTCAGTCCTCAATACTCAATCCTCAATCGTCAATCCTCAATCCCCAATCCTCAATCTCCAATCCTCGATCCTCAATCCTCAATCCTCATTCTTCAATCCTCAATGCCCAGTCCTCAATCTTCAATCCTCAATCCTCAATCTTCAATTCTCAATCCTCAATCCTCAATCCTCAATCTTCAATCCTCAATCTTCAATCCTCAATTCTCAATCTTCAATCCTCAATCCTCAATTCTCAATCCTCAATGCTCAATACTCAATCGTCAATCCTCAATCCCAAATCCTCAATCTTCAATCCTCAATCCTCAATCCTCAATCCTCAATCCTCAATCTTCAGTCCTCAATCCTCAATCCTCAGTCCTCAATCCACAATCATCAATCCTCAAACCTCAATCGTCAATCGTCAGCCCTCGTCCTCAATCCTCAACACTGAATTCTCAATCCTCAATATTCAATCATCCCATACTCAATCTTCAATCCTCAATCCTCATTTCTCAGTCCTCAATACTCAATCCTCAATCGTCAATCCTCAATCCCCAATCCTCAATCTCCAATCCTCGATCCTCAATCCTCAATCCTCAATCCTCAATCTTCAATCCTCAATACTCAATCTTCAATCCTCAATCCTCAATCCTCAATCCTCAACGCTCAATCCTCAATCCTCAATCCTCAACCATCAATCTTCAGTCCTCAATACTCAATCTGCAATCCTCAATCCTCAATCCTCAATCCTCAATCCTCATTCTTCAATCCTCAATGCCCAGTCCTCAACCTTCAATCCTCAATCCTCAATCCTCAATCCTCAATTCTCAATCCTCAATCCTCAATCCTCAATCTTCAATCCTCAATCCTCAATTCTCAGTCCTCAATACTCAATCCTCAATCGTCAAACCTCAATCCGCAATCCTCAATCTTCAATCCTCGATCCTCAATCCTCAACACCCAATCCTCAATCTTCAATCCTCAATACTCAATCTTCAATCCTCAATCCTCAATCCTCAATCCTCAAACCTCAATCCTCAATCCTCAATCCTCAACCATCAATCTTCAATCCTCAATACTCAATCTGCAATCGTCTATCCTCAATCCTCAATTCTCAATCCTCATTCTTCAATCCTCAATGCCCAGTCCTCAATCTTCAATCCTCAATCCTCAATCCTCAATTCTCAATCCTCAATCCTCAATCATCAATCCTCAATCCTCAATCTTCAATCCTCAATCCTGAGTCCACACTCCTCGATCCTGAATCCTCAATCCTGAGTCCTCAATCTTCAGCCCTCAGTCCTCAACAATCAGTAGTCAATCCTCAATCCTCAGTAGAATATCCTCAATTCACAGTTTTCAACACTCAATACTCGATCAGCAATCTTCAAACCACTATCCACAAACATCAATTCTCATCACTCAACCCTCAGCACTCAGTCCTCAATGTTCAATCCTCAATCCTCAATTCTCAATCTTCAAACCTCAATACTGAACCTTCAATCCCCAATCCTCAATCCTCAATCCTCAGTCCTCAATACTCAATCCTCAATCCTCAATCCTCAATCCTCAATCCTCAGTCCTCAATCCACAATCATCAATCCTCAAACCTCAATCGTCAATCGTCAGCCCTCGTCCTCAATCCTCAACACTGAATCCTCAATCCTCAATATTCAATCATCCCATACTCAATCTTCAATCCTCAATCCTCAATCTTCAATCCTCAATCCTCATTTCTCAGTCCTCAATACTCAATCCTCAATCGACAATCCTCAATCCCCAATCCTCAATCTCCAATCCTCGATCCTCAATCCTCAATCCTCAATCCTCAATCTTCAATCCTCAATACTCAATCTTCAATCCTCAATCCTCAATCCTCAATCCTCAACGCTCAATCCTCAATCCTCAATCCTCAACCATCAATCTTCAGTCCTTAATACTCAATCTGCAATCCTCAATCCTCAATCCTCAATCCTCAATCCTCATTCTTCAATCCTCAATGCCCAGTCCTCAACCTTCAATCCTCAATCCTCAATCCTCAATTCTCAATCCTCAATCCTCAATCCTCAATCTTCAATCCTCAATCCTCAATTCTCAGTCCTCAATACTCAATCCTCAATCGTCAAACCTCAATCCGCAATCCTCAATCTTCAATCCTCGATCCTCAATCCTCAACACCCAATCCTCAATCTTCAATCCTCAATACTCAATCTTCAATCCTCAATCCTCAATCCTCAATCCTCAATCCACAATCCTCAATCCTCAATCCTCAACCATCAATCTTCAATCCTCAATACTCAATCTGCAATCGTCTATCCTCAATCCTCAATTCTCAATCCTCATTCTTCAATCCTCAATGCCCAGTCCTCAACCTTAAATCCTCAATCTTCAATCCTCAGTCCCAAATCCTCAATCTTCAATACTCAATCCTCAATCCTCAATCTTCAATCCTCAATCCTCAGTCCACACACCTCAATTCTGAATCCTCAATCCTGAGTCCTCAATCTTCAGCCCTCAGTCCTCAGCAATCAGTAGTCAATCCTCAATCCTCAGTAGAATATCCTCAATTCACAGTTTTCAACACTCGATACTCGATCTGCAATCTTCAAACCACTATCCACAAACATCAATTCTCATCACTCAACACTCAGCACTCAGTCCTCAATGTTCAATCCTCAATCCTCAATTCTCAATCTTCAATTCTCAATACTGAACCTTCAATCCCCAATCCTCAATCCTCAATCCTCAATCCTCAATACTCAATCCTCAATCCTCAATCCTCAATCCTCAATCCTCAATCCTCATTCTTCAATTCTCAACACCCAATCCTCAATCTTCAATCCTCAACACCCAATCCGCAATCTTCAATCCCCAATGTTCAATCCGCAATACCCAATACTCAATCTTCAATCCTCAACCCTCAATCCTCAATCCTCAATCCTCAATCCTCAATCTTCAATCCTCAATACTCAATCTTCTATCCTCAGTCCTCAATCCTCAATCCTCAATCCACATTCTTCAATCCTCAACACGCAATCCTCAATCTTCAATCCTCAACCCTCAGTCCTCAATTCTCAATCCTCAATCCTCAATCCTCAGACCTCAAACATCAATACTCAACCATCGGTCCTCGTCCTCAATCCACAATCCTCAATCCTCAATCCTCAGTCCTCAATCCTCAATGCTCAATCCTCAATTCTCAATCCTCCATCCTCAATCATCAATCCTCAATCCTCAATCCTCAATCCTCAATCCTCAATACTCAATCTTCAATCCTCAATCCTCGATTCTCAATCCTCAGTAATCAATCCTCAATCTTCAATACTGAATCGTTAATCCTCAGTCCTCAATCCTCAATCCTCAACCCTCGTTCCTTAAACCTCATTCCTCAACCCTCAGTCCTCACACTCAATTATAGATTCTCAATCCTCAATCCTCAATCCTCAATCTTCAATCCTCAATAATCAACCTCCAATCCTAGATCCTCAATCCCCAATCCTCAATCCTTAACACTCTATCATCAATCCTCAATCCCAATTCCTGAATCTTCAATCCTCAATGCTCAATCCTCAATCTTCAATCCTCAATCCTCAATCCTCAATCCTCAGTCCTTAATCTTCAGTCCTCAATACACAATCTTCAATCCTCAATCCTCAATCCTCAATCCTCAATTCTCAATCCTCAATCCTCAATCCTCAATGCTCAATCCACATTCTTCAATCCGCAATACCCAATCCTCAATCTATAATACTCAATACTCAACCCTCAATTCTCAATGCTCAATCCTCAGCCCTCAGTCCTCAAACATCAATCCTCAACCCTCAGCCCTCATCCTCAATCCACAATCCTCAAACCTCAATCCACAATCTTCAATCCTCAATACTCAATCTTCAATAATCAATCCTCAATTCTCAATCCTCAATACTCAATCCTCAACCGTCAATACTTAATCTCCAATCCTCAATCTTCAATCCTCAATCCTCAATCCTCAATCCTCAATCCTTAATCTTCAGTCCTCAATACACAATGTTCAATCCTCAATCCTCAATCCTGAATCCTCAATCCTGAATCCTCAATCCTCAATCCTCAATCCTCAATCCTCAATCCTCAATCCTCAATCCTCAATCTTCAATCCTCAATACTCAATATTCAATCCTCAATCCTCAATCCTCAATCCTCAATCCTTAATCTTCAGTCCTCAATACACAATCTTCAATCCTCAATCCTCAATCCTGAATCCTCAATCCTCAATCCTCAATCCTCAATCCTCAATCCTCAATCCTCAATCCTCAATCCTCAATGTTCAATCCTCAATACTCAATATTCAATCCTCAATGCTCAATCGTCAATCCTCAATCCCCAATCATCAATCTTCAATCCTCAATCCTCAATCCTCAATCCTCAATCCTCAACCCTCAATCCTCAATCGTCAATCTTCAATCCTCAATACTCAATCTTCTATCCTCAATCCTCAATCCTCAATCCTCAATCCTCAGTCCTCATTCTTCAATCCTCAATCTTCAGTCCTCAATCTTCAATCCTCAGTCCTCAGCCCTCATTCTCAATCCTCAATCCTCAGACCTCAGTCCTCAGTCCTCAATCCTCAATCCTCAATCCTCAATCCTCAGTCTTCAATATTCAACACACAACCCTAACCCATCAATCCTCAATACTCAACCATCAATCCTCAATTCTCAATCATCAATCTTCAATCCTCAGACCTCAAAGGGCAATACTCAATCCTCAATCCTCAATCCTCAATTCTCAATCCTCCATCCTCAATCATCAATCCCCAATCCTCAATCCTCAACCCTCAATCTTCAATCCTCAACCCTCAATCCTCAATCCTCAATCATCAATCTTCAATCCTCAGACCTCAAAGAGCAATACTCAATCCTCAATCCTCAATCCTCAATTCTCAATCCTCCATCCTCAATCATCAATCCTCAATCCTCAATCCTCAATCCTCAACCCTCAATCCCCAATACTCAATCTTCAATCCTCAATCCTCAATTCTCAATCCTCAATTCTGAATCCTCAAACCTCAATCCTCAATCCTCAATCCTCAATGTTCAATGCGCAATACCCAATCCTCAATCTTCAATCCTCAATCCTCAATCCTCAATCCTCAATCCTCTATCCTCAATCCTCAATCCTCAATCCTCAGTCCTCAAACATCAAACCTGTGTCCTCAATCCTGAATCCTCAATCTTCAGACCTCAGTCCTCAACAATCGGTTGTCAATTCTCAATCCTCAATAGAATATCATCAACTCACAGTTTTCAATACTCAATACTCAATCTGCAATCTTCGAATCTCTATCCACAAACACCAATTCTCATCATTCAACCCTCAACACTCAGTCCCCAATCCTGAATCTTCAATCCTCCATCCTCAATCCACAATCCTCGATCCTCACCCCCAATCCCCAATCCTTAATCTTCAATCCTCAATACTCAATCTTCAATAATCAATCCTCAATTCTCCATCCTCAATCCACAATCCTCGATCCTCACCCCCAATCCTCAATCCTTAATCTTCAATCCTCAATACTCAATCTTCAATAATCAATCCTCAATCCTCAATCCTCAATACTCAATCCTCAATCGTCAATACTCAATCCCCAATCCTCAATCTTCAATCCTCAATCCTCAATCCTCCATCCTCAATCCTCAATCCTCAATCCTCAATCGTCAACCCTCAATCCTCAATACTCAATCTTCAATCCTCAATCCTCAATCCTCAATCCTCAATCCTCAGTCCTCATTCTTCAATCCTCAATCTTCAATCCTCAATCTTCAATCCTCAATCCTCAGCCCTCATTCTCAATCCTCAATCCACAATCCTCAAACCTCAATCCTCAACCGTCAGTCCTCGTCCTCAACACTCAACCCTCAATCCTCAATCCTCCCATCTTCAATCCTCAATCCTCAATCCTCAACCCTCAATCTTCAATCCTCAGTCCTCAAACCTCAATCCTGAATCCCCTATCCTGAATCATCAATCTTCAGCCCTCAGTCCTCTAGAATCAGTTGTCAATCCTCAATCCTCAATAGAGTATCATCAATTCACAGTTTTCATTACACAATACTCAATCTGCAATCTTCAAATCTCTATCCACAAACATCAATTCTCATCACTCAACACTCAACACTCAGTCCCCAATCCTGAATATTCAATCCTCAATACTCAATCTTCAATGCTCATTCCTCAATCCTCAATCCTCAATTCTCAATCCTCAATCGTCAATCTTCAATCGTCAATACTCAATCTTCGATCCTCAATGCTCAATCCTCAATCCTCAGTCCTCAATCTTCAATCCTCAGTACTCAAACTGCAATCCTCAATCCTTAGTAGTCACTCCTCAATCCTCATTCTTCAATCCTCAATACCGAATCCTCAATCTTCAATCCTCAATCCTCAATCATCAATTCTCAATCCTCAATCCTCAAACCTCACACTTCAAACACCAATACTCGACCCTCAGTCCTCGTCCTCAACCCACAACCCTCAATCCTCAATCCTCATTCCTCAATCTTCAATCATTAATAGTCAATCTTCAATCCTCAATCCTCAATCCTCAATCCTCAACCCTCAGTCCTCAATGTTCAATCCTCAATACCCAATCCTCAGTCTTGAATCCTCAATCCTCAATCCTCAATCCTCAATTCTCAATCCTCAATCCTCAATCATCAATACTCAATCTTCAATCCTCAATCCTCAATCCTCAATTCTCAATACTGAATCCTCAAACCTCAATACTCTATCCTCATTCCTCAATCCTCATTCTTCAATCCTCAATAGCCAAAACTCAATCTTCAATCCTCAATCCTCAATCCTCAATTCTCAATCCTCAATCCTCAATCCTCAGACCTCAAACATCAATACTCAACCCTTGGTCCTCGTCCTCAATCCACAACCCTCAATCCTCAATCCTCAGTCCTCTATCCTCAATCCTCAATCCTCAAACCTCATTCCTCAACCGTCAGTCCCCGTCCTCAATCCTCAAACATGAATCCTCAATCCTCAGACGTCAATCATCAATACTCAATCTTCAATCCTCAATCCTCAATCCTCATTCCTCAATCCTCAATCCTCATTCTTCAATCCTCATTCTTCAATCCCCAACACCCAATCTTCAATCTCCAATCCTCAATCCTCAACTCTCAATCCTCAATCCTCAGTCCTCAGTCCATAAACCTCAATCCTCAACCCTCAGCCCTCATCCTCAATCCTCAATCCTCATACTTCAATCCTCAATCCTCAATCCTCAATCCTCAATTCTCAATCCTCAATCCTCAGTCCTCAGTCCTCAAACATCCACCCTCAACCCTCAGCCCTCATCCTCAATCCTCAATCCTCAATCCTCAATCCTCAATCCTCAGTCCTCAATCCACAATCCTCAATCCTCAAACCTCAATCGTCAATCGTCAGCCCTCGTCCTCAATCCTCAACACTCAATCCTCAATCCTCAATATTCAATCATCAATACTCAATCTTCAATCCTCAATCCTCAATCTTCAATCCTCAATCCTCAATTCTCAGTCCTCAATGCTCAATCCTCAATCGTCAATCCTCAATCCCCAATCCTCAATCTTCAACCCTCGATCCTCAATCCTCAATCCTCAATCCCCAATCTTCAATCCTCATTACTCAATCTTCAATCCTCAATCCTCAATCCTCAATCCTCAATGCTCAATCCTCAATCCTCAATCCTCAACCATCAATCTTCAGTCCTCAATACTCAATCTGCAATCCTCAATCCTCAATCCTTAATCCTCAATCCTCATGCTTCAATCCTCAATGCCCAGTACTCAATCTTCAATCCTCAATCCTCAATCCTCAATCCTCAATCTTCAATACACAATACTCAATCTTGAATCCTCAATCCTCAATCCTCAATCCTCAATCCTCAATCCTCAGTCCTCAATCCTCAAACCTCAATCCTCAACCGTCAGTCCTCGTCCTCAATCCTCAACACTCAACCCTCAATCCTCCCATCTTCAATCATCAATACTCAATCTTCAATCATCAATCCTCAATCCTCAGTCCTCAAACCTCAATCCTGAATCCTCAATCCTGAATCCTCAATCTTCAGCCCTGAGTCCTCAACAATCAGTTGCCAATCCTCAATCCTCAATCGAATATCCTCAATTCACAGTTTTCAATACACAATAGTCAATCTGCAATCTTCAGATCTCTATCCACAAACATCAATTCTCATCACTCAACCCTGAATACTCAGTCCCTAATCCTCAATCTTCAATCCCCAATCCTCAATCCTCAATCCTCAATCCTCAATCCTAATCTTCAATCCTCAATACACACTCTTCAATCCTCAATCCTCAATCCTCAATCCTCAATCCTCAATCTTCAATCCTCATTCTTCAATCCTCAATACCCAATCCTCAATCTTCAATCCTCAATCCTCAATCCTCAATCCTCAATCCTCAATCCTCAACTTTCAATCCTCAATACTCAATCTTCAATCCTCAATCCTCAATACTCAATCTTCCATCCTCAATCCTCAATCCTCAATCCTCAATGCTCAATCCTCAATCCTCAATCCTCAACCATCAATCTTCAATCCTCAATACTCAATCTGCAATCCTCAATCCTCAATCCTCAATCCCCAATCCTCATTCTTCAATCCTCGATGCCCAATCCTCAATCTTCAATCCTCAATCCTCAATCCTCAATTCTCAATCCTGAATCCTCAGTCCTCAATCCACAACCCTCAATCCTCAAACCTCAATCGTCAATCGTCAGCCCTCGTCCTCAATCCTCAACACTCAATCCTCAATCTTCAATCCTCAACACTCAATCTTCCATCCTCAATCCTCAATCCTCAATCCTCAATGCTCAATACTCAATCCTCAATCCTCAACCATCAATCTTCAATCCTCAATACTCAATCTGCAATCCTCAATCCTCAATCCTCAATACTCAATCCTCATTCTTCAATCCTCAATGCCCAGTCCTCAATCTTCAATCCACAATCCTCAATCCTCAACTCTCAATCCTCAATCCTCAATCATCAATACTCAATCCTCAATCCTCAACCCTCAATCTTCAATCCTCAGTCCTCAAACCTCAATCCTGAATCCCCTAACCTGAATCCTCAATCTTCAGCCCTCAGTCCTCTACAATCAGTTGTCAATCCTCAATCCTCAATAGGGTATCATCAATTCACAGTTTTCATTACTCAATACTCAATCTGCAATCTTCAAATCTCTATCCACAAACATCAATTCTCATCACTCAACACTCAACACTCAGTCCCCAATCCTGAATATTCAATTCTCAATCCTCAATCCACAATCCTCAACGTTCAATCCTCAATACTCAATCTTCAATGCTCATTCCTCAATCCTCAATCCTCAATTTTCAATCCTCAATCGTCAATCTTCAATCGTCAATTCTCAATCTTCAATCCTCAATCTTCAATCCTCAATACTCAATCTTCAATTCTCAATCCGCAATCCTCAATCCTCAATCCTCAGTCATCAATCCTCAATCCTCAATACTCAATCGTCAATACTCAATCGTCAATCCTCAGTCCTCAATCATCAATACTCAATCTTCAATCCTCAATCCTCAATCCTCAATCCTCAATCCTCAATCCTCAGTCATCAATCCTCAATCCCCAATACTCAATCTTCAATCCTCAATCCTCAATCCTCAATCCTCAAACCTCAATCCTCAACCCTCAGTCCTCAAACCTCAATCCTCAACCCTCAGTCCTCATCCTCAATTCTCAATTCTCAATCCTCAATCCTCAATCCTCAATCCTCAATCTTCAATCCTCAACCCTCAGACCTCACCCTCAATTCTCAATTCTCAATCCTCAATCCTCAATCCTCAATCCTCAATCTTCAATCCTCAATAATCAATCTCCTATCCTACATCCTCAATCCCCAATACTCTATCATTAATCCTCAATATGCAATCCTCTATCCCCTGTCCTCAATCTTCAATCCCCAAAGCTCAATAATCAATCCTCAATCCTCAGTCCTCAATCCTCAATCCTCAGTCCTCAATCCTCAATCCTCAATACTCAAACCTCAATCCTCAACCGTAAGTCCTCGTCCTCAATCCTCAACCCTCAATCCTCAATCCTCGATCCTCAATCTTCAATCATCAATACTCAATCCTCAATCCTCAATCCTCAATCCTCAATCCTCAATCCTCAACCCTCAGTCCTCATCCTCAATTCTCAATTCTCAATCCCCAATCCCCAATTCTCAATCTTCAATCCTCAATAATCAATCTCCAATCCTAGATCCTCAATCCCCAATCCTCAATCGTTAATACTCAATCTTCAATCCTCAATCCCCAGTCCTCAATCCTCAATACTCAATCTTCAATCCGCAATCCTCAATTCCCAATCCTAAATACTCAATCCTCAATCGTCAATCCTCAATCCCCAATCCTGAATCTTCAATCATCAATCCTCAATCCTCAATCCTCAATCCTCAATCTTCAATCCTCAATACTCAATCTTCAATCCTCAATCCTCAATCCTCAATCCTCAATCCTCAATCCTCAATCCTCAATCCTCAATCTTCAATCCTCAACCGTCAGTCCTCGTCCTCAATCCTCAACCCTCAATCCTCAATCCTGAATCTTCAATCATCAATACTCAATCTTCAATCCTCAATTCTCAATACTCAATCCTCAATCCTCAATCCTCAATCCTCAATATTCAAAACACAACCATCAACCATCAATTCTCAATACTCAACCATCAATCCTCAATTCTCAATACTCAATAGAATATCCTGAATTCTCATGATTCAATACTCAATCCACAATATTCAATAATCAAATCTCAATCCTCAAACATCAACTCTCAACACTCAATCGCCAATACTCGGTCCTCTCTCTTCAATCCTCCTTCCTCAATCCTCTATCCTCAAGCGTCAATCCTCAATCCTCAATCCTCAACGCTCAATCCTCATTCCTCAAACCTCAATTCCGGATCCTCAATCCTGAATGCTAAATCTTCATCCCTCAGTCCGCAACAATCAATTGCCAATCCTCAATCCTCAATAGAACTTCCTCAATTCACAGTTTTCAGTACTCAATCCCCAATCTTCAATCTTCAAATCTCAATCCACAGACATCAATTCTCATCACTCAACCCTCAACACTCAGTCCTCAATCTTCAATCCTCAATCCTCAATCCTCAACCCTCAATCCCCAATACTCTATCATTAATCCTCAATATGCAATCCTCTATCCCCTGTCCTCAATCATCAATCCCCAAAGCTCAATAATCAATCCTCAATCCTCAGTCCTCAATCCTCAATCCTCAGTCCTCAATCCTCAATCCTCAATACTCAAACCTCAATCCTCAACCGTAAGTCCTCGTCCTCAATCCTCAACCCACAATCCTCAATCCTCGATCCTCAATCTTCAATCATCAATACTCAATCCTCAATCCTCAATCCTCAATCCTCAATCCTCAATCCTCAACCCTCAGTCCTCATCCTCAATTCTCAATTCTCAATCCCCAATCCTCAATTCTCAATCTTCAATCCTCAATAATCAATCTCCAATCCTAGATCCTCAATCCCCAATACTCAATCGTTAATACTCAATCTTCAATCCTCAATCCCCAGTCCTCAATCCTCAATACTCAATCTTCAATCCGCAATCCTCAATTCCCAATCCTAAATACTCAATCCTCAATAGTCAATCCTCAATCCTCAATCATCAATCCTCAATCCTCAATCCTCAGTCATCAATCCTCAATCTTCAATACTCAATCCCCAATCCACAATCCTCAATCCTCATTCCTCGAACCTCAATCCTCAATCCTCAATCCTCAATCATCAATCCTCAATCTTCAACACTCAAGCCTCAATCCTCAATCCTCAATCCTCAATCCTCAATCCTCAATCATCAATCCTCAATCTTCAATACTCAATCCTCAATCCTCAATCCTCAATCCTCAATACTCAACCATCAGTCCTCAATTCTGAATACTCAATCGAATATACTGAATTCTCAGTATTCAATACTCAAACCTCAATCCTCAACCCTCAGCCCTCATCCTGCATCCTCAATCCTCAATCCTCAAACCTCAATCTTCAATCATCAATACTCAATCTTCGATCCTCAATCCTCAATCCTCAATCCTCAATCCTCAATCCTCAATCCTCAGTCATGAATACTTAATCTTCAATACTCAGTCCTCAATCCTCAATCCTCAATACTCAATATTCAATCTTCAACCCTCAACCCTCAATCCTGAATCCTCAATCCGCTGTCCTCAATCTTCAATCCTCAATACACAATCTTCAATCCTCAATATTCAACACACAACAATCAACCTTCAATCCTCAATACTCAACCATCAATCCTCAATTCTCAATACTCAATAGAATACCCTGAAATCTCAGTTTTCAGTACTCAATCCTCATTCCTCAATCTTCAAGTTTCCATCCACAAACATCAATACTCATCACTCAATCCTCAACACTCAGTCCTCAATCTTCAATCCTCAATCCTCAATCCTCAATCCTCAATCCTCAATCTTCAGTCATGAATACTCAATCTTCAATCCTCAATCCCGAGTCCTCAATCTTCAATCCTCAATGCTCAATCATCAATCCTGAACCGTCAGGCCTCGTCCTCAATCCTCAACCCTCAATCCTCAATCCTCAATCTTCAATCATCAATACTCAATCTTCAATCCTCAATCTTCAATCCTCAGTCCTCAATCCTCAATCCTCAATATTCAACACACAACCCCCGACCATCAATCATCAATTCTCAATACTCAATAGAATACCCTGAATTCTCATGATTCAATACTCAATCCACAATATTCAATAATCAAACCTCAATCCTCAAACATCATTTCACAACACTCAATCCTCAACACTCAGTCCTCTCTCTTCAATCCTCCATCCTCAATCCTCAATCCTCAAGCGTCAATCCTCAATCCTCAATCCTCAGTCCTCAGACCTCAATCTTCAATACTCAATCCTCAATCCTAAAATCCTCAATCCTCCATATTCAACACACAACCCTCAACCATCTATCCTCAATGCTCAACCATCAATCCTCAATTCTCAATACTCAATATGATATCCTGAATTCTCAGTTTTCAATACTCAATCCTCAATCTACAATCTTCAAATCTCCATCTAGAAACATCAATTCTCATCACTCAACCCTCAACACTCAGTCCTCAATCTTCAATACTCAATCCTCAATCCTCAATCCTCAATCCTCAATACTCAACCATCAATCCTCATTTCTCAATACTCAATAGAATATACTGAATTCTCAGGATTCAATACTCAAACCTCATTCCTCAGCCCTCAACCCTCATCCTCCATCCTCAATCCTCAATCCTCAATCCTCAATCTTCAATCCTCAATAAACAACTTCCAATCATAGATCCTCAATCCCCAATCCTCAATCATTAATCATCAATCTTCAATCCTCAATCCACAGTCCTCAATCTTCAATCCTCAATGCTCAATCCTCAATCCTCGATCCTCAGGCATCAGTCCTCAATCCTCAATCCTCAATCCTCAATCCTCAACCGTCAGTCCTCGTCCTCAATCCTCAACCCTCAATACTTAATCCTCAATCCTCAATCTTAAATCGTCAATACACAATCTTCAATCCTCAATCCTCAATCCTCAATCCTAAAATCCTCAATCCTCAATATTCAACACACAACCCTCGACCATCAATCCTCAATACTCAACCATCAATACTCAATACTCAACACTCAATAGAGTATCCAGAATTCTCAGCTTTCAATACTCAATCCTCAATCTTCAATCTTCATGTCTCCATCCACAAACATCAATTCTCATCTCTCAACACTCAACACTCAGTCATCAATCTTCAATCCTCAATCCTCAATACTCAATCCTCAGTCCTCAGTCCTCAATCTTCAATACTCAATCCTCAATCCTAAAATCCTCAATCCTCAGTCATCAATCCTCAATCTTCAATACTCAATCCTCAATCCTCAATCTTCAATACTCAATCCTCAATCCTCAATCCTCAATCCTCAATCCTCAATCCTCATTCTTCAAACCTCCATCCTCAACCCTCAGTCCTCATCCTCAATTCTCAATTCTCAATCCTCAATCCTCAATCCTCAATCTTCAATCCTCAATAATCAATCTCGTATCCTAGATCCTCAATCCCCAATACTCTATCCTCAATCCTCAATATTCAATCCTCTATCCCCAGTCCACAATGTTCAATCCCCAAAGCTCAATAATCAATCCTCAATCCTCAGTCCTCAACCACCAATCCTCAGTCCTCAATCCTCAATCCTCAATACTCAAAACTCAATCCTCAACCGTCAGTCCTCGTCCTCAATCCTCAACACTCAATCCTCAATCCTCAATCTTCAATCATCAATACTCAATCTTCAATCCTCAATCCTCAATCCTCAATCCTCAATCCTCAATCCTCAATATTCAATAAACAACCCTCAAATATCAATCCTCAATACTCAATCATCAATCCTCAATTCTCAATTCTCAATAGAATATCCTGAATTCTCAGTTTTCAATACTCAATCCTGAATCTTCAATCTTCAAGTCTCCATCCACAAACATCAAATCTCATCACTCAACCCTCAACACTCAATCCTCAATCCTCAATCCTCAATCTTCAATCCTCAATCCTCAATCCTCAATCCTCAATCCTCAATCCTCAATCATCAATCCTCAATCCTGAATCCTCAATCCTCAATCCTCATTCCTCAAACCTCAATCCTCAACCCTCAGTCCTCATCCTCAATTCTCAATTCTCAATCCCCAATCCTCAGTTCTCAATCTTCAATCCTCAATAATCAATCTCCAATCCTAGATCCTCAATCCCCAATCCTCAATCGTTAATCCTCAATCTTCAATCCTCAATCCCCAGTCCTCAATCCTCAATTCTCAATCTTCAATCCGCAATCCTCAATTCCCAATCCTCAATACTCAATCCTCAATCGTCAATCCTCAATCCCCAATCCTGAATCTTCAATCATAAATCCTCAATCCTCAATCCTCAATCCTCAATCTTCAATCCTCAATACTCAATCTTCAATCCTCAATCCTCAATCCTCAATCCTCAATCCTCAATCCTCAATCCTCAATCCTCAATCTTCAATCCTCAACCGTCAGTCCTCGTCCTCAATCCTCAACCCTCAATCCTCAATCCTGAATCTTCAATCATCAATACTCAATCTTCAATCCTCAATTCTCAATCCTCAATCCTAAATCCTCAATCCTCAATCCTCAATATTCAAAACACAACCATCAACCATCAATTCTCAATACTCTACCATCAATCCTCAATTCTCAATTCTCAATAGAATATCCTGAATTCTCATGATTCAATACTCAATCCACAATATTCAATAATCAAATCTCAATCCTCAAACATCAACTCTCAACACTCAATCGTCAATACTCCGTCCTCTCTCTTCAATCCTCCATCCTCAATCCTCTATCCTCAAGCGTCAATCCTCAATCCTCAATCCTCAACGCTCAATCCTCAGTCCTCAAATCTCGATTCCGGATCCTCAATCCTGAATGCTCAATCTTCATCCCTCCGTCCGCAACAATCAATTGTCAATCCTCAATCCTCAATAGAACTTCCTCAATTCACAGTTTTCAGTACTCAATCCCCAATCTTCAATCTTCAAATCTCAATCCACAGACATCAATTCTCATCACTCAACCCTCAACACTCAGTCCTCAATCTTCAATCCTCAATCCTCAATCCTCAATCTTCAATCCTCCATACTCAATCGTCAATCCTCAATCCTCAATCATCAATCCTCAATCCTCAATCCTCAATCTTCAATACTCAATCCTCAATCCTCAATCCTCAATCCTCAATCCTCAATCCTCATTCTTCAAACCTCCATCCTCAACCCTCAGTCCTCATCCTCAATTCTCAATTCTCAATCCTCAATCCTCAATCCTCAATCTTCAATCCTCAATAATCAATCTCGTATCCTAGATCCTCAATCCCCAATACTCTATCCTTAATCCTCAATATTCAATCCTCTATCCCCAGTCCACAATGTTCAATCTCCAAAGCTCAATAATCAATCCTCAATCCTCAGTCCTCAACCACCAATCCTCAGTCCTCAATCCTCAATCCTCAATACTCAAAACTCAATCCTCAACCGTCAGTCCTCGTCCTTAATCCTCAACACTCAATCCTCAATCCTCAATCTTCAATCATCAATACTCAATCTTCAATCCTCAATCCTCAATCCTCAATCCTCAATCCTCAATCCTCAATATTCAATACAAAACCCTCAAATATCAATCGTCAATACTCAATCATCAATCCCCAATTCTCAATTCTCAATAGAATATCCTGAATTCTCAGTTTTCAATACACAATCCTGCATCTTCAATCTTCAAGTCTCCATCCACAAACATCAAATCTCATCACTCAACCCTCAACACTCAATCCTCAATCCTCAATCCTCAATCTTCAATCCTCAATCCTCAATCCTCAATCCTCAATCCTCAATCCTCAATCATCAATCCTCAATCCTGAATCCTCAATCCTCAATCCTCATTCCTCAAACCTCAATCCTCAACCCTCAGTCCTCATCCTCAATTCTCAATTCTCAATCCTCAATCCTCAATCCTCAATCCTCAATCTTCAATCCTCAATAATCAATCTCCTATCCTACATCCTCAATCCCCAATACTCTATCATTAATCCTCAATATGCAATCCTCTATCCCCTGTCCTCAATCTTCAATCCCCAAAGCTCAATAATCAATCCTCAGTCCTCAATTGTCAATCCTCAGTCCTCGTTCCTCAAACCTCAATCCTCAACCCTCAGTCCTCATCCTCAATTCTAAATTCTCAATCCTCAAACCTCAATCTTCAATCCTCAATACTCAATCCTCAATCTTCAACACTCAATCCTCAATCCTCAATCCTCAATCCTCAATCATCAATCTTCAATCTTCGATACTCAATCCTCAACCCTCAATCCTCAATCCTCAATACTCAAACATCAATCCTCAACTCCCAATACTCAATAAAGTATCCTGAATTCTCCGCTTTCAATACTCAAACCTCAATCCTCAACCATCAGCCCTCATCCTCCACCCTCAATCCTCAATCCTCAAACCTCAATCTTCAATCCTCAATACTCAATCTTCGATCCTCAATACTCAATCTTCGATCCTCAATCCTCAACCCACAATCCTCAATCGTCAATCCTCAATCCTCAGCCCTCAATCCTCATTCCTCAAACCTCAATCCTCAACCCTCAGTCCTCATCCTCAATCCTCAATTTTCAATCTTCAATCCTCAATAATCAATCTCCAATTCTAGATCCTCAATACCCAATACTCGATCGTTAATCCTCAATCTTCAATCCTCAATCCCCAGTCCTCAAACCTCAATACTCAATCTTCAAACCTTAATCCTCAGTCCTCAAACCTCAATTCCGAATCCTCAATCCTGAATGCTCAATCTTCATCCCTCAGTCCGCAACAATCAATTGTCAGTCCTCAATCCTCAATAGAATATCCTCAATTCACAGTTTTCAATACTCAATCCTCAATCTTCAATCTTCATGTCTCCATCCACAAACATCGATTCTCATCACTCAACCCTCAACACTCAGTCCTCAATCCTCAATCCTCAGTCATCAATCCTCAATCTTCAATACTCAATCCTCAATCCTCAATCCTCAATCATCAATCCTCAATACTGAATCCTCAATCCTCAATCCTCATTCCCCAAACCTCAATCCTCAACCCTCAGTCCTCATCCTCAATTCTCAATTCTCAATCCTCAATCCTCAATCCTCAATCCTCAATCTTCAATCCTCAATAATCAATCTCCTATCCTACATCCTCAATCCCCAATACTCTATCATTAATCCTCAATATGCAATCCTCTATCCCCTGTCCTCAATCTTCAATCCCCAAAGCTCAATAATCAATCCTCAATCCTCAGTCCTCAATCCTCAATCCTCAGTCCTCAATCCTCAATCCTCAATACTCAAACCTAAATCCTCAACCGTAAGTCCTCGTCCTCAATCCTCAACCCTCAATCCTCAATCCTCGATCCTCAATCATCAATCAACAATACTCAATCCTCAATCCTCAATCCTCAATCCTCAATCCTCAATCCTCAACCCTCAGTCCTCATCCTCAATTCTCAATTCTCAATCCCCAATCCTCAATTCTCAATCTTCAATCCTCAATAATCAATCTCCAATCCTAGATCCTCAATCCCCAATCCTCAATCGTTAATACTCAATCTTCAATCCTCAATCCCCAGTCCTCAATCCTCAATACTCAATCTTCAATCCGCAATCCTCAATTCCCAATCCTAAATACTCAATCCTCAATCGTCAATCCTCAATCCCCAATCCTGAATCTTCAATCATCAATCCTCAATCCTCAATCCTCAATCCTCAATCTTCAATCCTCAATACTCAATCTTCAATCCTCAATCCTCAATCCTCAATCCTCAATCCTCAATCCTCAATCCTAAATCCTCAATCTTCAATCCTCAACCGTCAGTCCTCGTCCTCAATCCTCAACCCTCAATCCTCAATCCTGAATCTTCTATCATCAATACTCAATCTTCAATCCTCAATTCTCAATCCTCAATCCTCAATCCTCAATCCTCAATCCTCAATATTCAAAACACAACCATGAACCATCAATTCTCAATACTCAACCATCAATCCTCAATTCTCAATACTCAATAGAATATCCTGAATTCTCATGATTCAATACTCAATCCACAATATTCAATAATCAAATCTCAATCCTCAAACATCAACTCTCAACACTCAATCGCCAATACTCTGTCCTCTCTCTTCAATCCTCCATCCTCAATCCTCTATCCTCAAGCGTCAATCCGCAATCCTCAATCCTCAACGCTCAATCCTCAGACCTCAAACCTCAATTCCGGATCCTCAATCCTGAATGCTCAATCTTCATCCCTCAGTCCGCAACAATCAATTGTCAATCCTCAATCCTCAATAGAATTTCCTCAATTCACAGTTTTCAGTACTCAATCCCCAATCTCCAATCTTCAAATCTCAATCCACAGACATCAATTCTCATCACTCAACCCTCAACACTCAGTCCTCAATCTTCAATCCTCAATCCTCAATCCTCAATCCTCAATCCTCAATCCCCAATACTCTATCATTAATCCTCAATATGCAATCCTCTATCCCCTGTCCTCAATCTTCAATCCCCAAAGCTCAATAATCAATCCTCAATCCTCAGTCCTCAATCCTCAATCCTCAGTCCTCAATCCTCAATCCTCAATACTCAAACCTCAATCCTCAACCGTAAGTCCTCGTCCTCAATCCTCAACCCTCAATCCTCAATCCTCGATCCTCAATCTTCAATCATCAACACTCAATCCTCAATCCTCAATCCTCAATCCTCAATCCTCAATCCTCAACCCTCAGTCCTCATCCTCAATTCTCAATTCACAATCCCCAATCCTCAATTCTCAATCTTCAACCCTCAATAATCAATCTCCAATCCTAGATCCTCAATCCCCAATCCTCAATCGTTAATACTCAATCTTCAATCCTCAATCCCCAGTCCTCAATCCTCAATACTCAATCTTCAATCCGCAATCCTCAATTCCCAATCCTAAATACTCAATCCTCAATCGTCAATCCTAAATCCCCAATCCTGAACCTTCAATCATCAATCCTCAATCCTCAATCCTCAATCCTCAATCTTCAGTCCTCAATACTCAATTTCAATCCTCGATCCTCAATCCTCAATCCTCAATCGTCAATCCTCAATCCTCAATCCTCAATCTTCAATCCTCAACCGTCAGTCCTCGTCCTCAATCCTCAACCCTCAATCCTCAATCCTGAATCTTCAATCACCAATACTCAATCTTCATTCCTCAATTCTCAATCCTCAATCCTCAATCCTCAATCCTCAATCCTCAATATTCAAAACACAACCATCAACCATCAATTCTCAATACTCAACCATCAATCCTCAATTCTCAATACTCAATAGAATATCCTGAATTCTCATGATTCAATACTCGATCCACAATATTCAATAATCAAATCTCAATCCTCAAACATCAACTCTCAACACTCAATCGCCAATACTCGGTCCTCTCTCTTCAATCCTCCTTCCTCAATCCTCTATCCTCAAGCGTCAATCCTCAATCCTCAATCCTCAACGCTCAATCCTCAGTCCTCAAACCTCAATTCCGGATCCTCAATCCTGAATGCTCAATCTTCATCCCTCAGTCCGCAACAATCAATTGTCAATCCTCAATCCTCAATAGAATTTCCTCAATTCACAGTTTTCAGTACTCAATCCCCAATCTTCAATCTTCAAATCTCAATCCACAGACATCAATTCTCATCACTCAACCCTCAACACTCAGTCCTCAATCTTCAATCCTCAATCCTCAATCCTCAATCCTCAATCCCCAATACTCTATCATTAATCCTCAATATGCAATCCTCTATCCCCTGTCCTCAATCTTCAATCCCCAAAGCTCAATAATCAATCCTCAATCCTCAGTCCTCAATCCTCAATCCTCAGTCCTCAATCCTCAATCCTCAATACTCAAACCTCAATCCTCAACCGTAAGTCCTCGTCCTCAATCCTCAACCCTCAATCCTCAATCCTCGATCCTCAATCTTCAATCATCAATACTCAATCCTCAATCCTCAATCCTCAATCCTCAATCCTCAATCCTCAACCCTCAGTCCTCATCCTCAATTCTCAATTCTCAATCCCCAATCCTCAATTCTCAATCTTCAATCCTCAATAATCAATCTCCAATCCTAGATCCTCAATCCCCATTCCTCAATCGTTAATACTCAATCTTCAATCCTCAATCCCCAGTCCTCAATCCTCAATACTCAATCTTCAATCCGCAATCCTCAATTCCCAATCCTAAATACTCAATCCTCAATAGTCAATCCTCAATCCTCAATCATCAATCCTCAATCCTCAATCCTCAGTCATCAATCCTCAATCTTCAATACTCAATCCCCAATCCACAATCCTCAATCCTCATTCCTCAAACCTCAATCCTCAACCCTCAGTCCTCATCCTCAATTCTCAATTCTCAATCCTCAATCCTCAATCCTCAATCTTCAATCCTCAATAATCAATCTCCTATCCTAGATCCTCAATCCACAATACTCTATCCTTAATCCTCTATATTCAATCCTCTATCCCCAGTCCACAATCTTCAATCCCCAAAGCTCAATAATCATTCCTCAATCCTCAGTCCTCAATCCCCAATCCTCAGTCCTCAATCCTCAATCCTCAATACTCAAACCTCAACCCTCAACCGTCAATCCTCGTCCTCAATCCTCAACCCCCAATCCTCAATCCTCAATCTTCAATCATCAATACACAATCTTCAATCCTCAATCCTCAATCCTCAATACTCTATCCTCAATCCTCAATATTCAATACACAACCCTCAAACAGCAATACTCAATACTCAATCATCAATCCTCAATTCTCAATTCTCAATAGAATATCCTGAATTCTCAGCATTCAATACTCAATCCTCAATCTTCAATCTTCAAGTCTCCATCCAAAAACATCAATTCTCATCACTCAACCCTCAACACTCAATCCTCAATCCTCAATCCTCAATCTTCAATCCTCAATCCTCAAACCTCAATCCTCAATCCTCAATCCTCAATCATCAATACTCAATCCTCAATCCTCAATCCTCAATCCTCAATCCTCAATCATCAATCCTCAATCCTGAATCCTCAATCCTCAATCCTCATTCCTCAAACCTCAATCCTCAACCCTCAGTCCTCATCCTCAATTCTCAATTCTCAATCCTCAATCCTCAATCCTCAATCCTCAATCTTCAATCCTCAATAATCAATCTCCTATCCTACATCCTCAATCCCCAATACTCTATCATTAATCCTCAATATGCAATCCTCTATCCCCTGTCCTCAATCTTCAATCCCCAAAGCTCAATAATCAATCCTCAGTCCTCAATTGTCAATCCTCAGTCCTCGTTCCTCAAACCTCAATCCTCAACCCTCAGTCCTCATTCTCAATTCTAAATTCTCAATCCTCAAACCTCAATCTTCAATCCTCAATACTCAATCCTCAATCTTCAACACTCAATCCTCAATCCTCAATCCTCAATCCTCAATCATCAATCTTCAATCTTCGATACTCAATCCTCAACCCTCAATCCTCAATCCTCAATACTCAAACATCAATCCTCAACTCCCAATACTCAATAAAGTATCCTGAATTCTCCGCTTTCAATACTCAAACCTCAATCCTCAACCATCAGCCCTCATCCTCCACCCTCAATCCTCAATCCTCAAACCTCAATCTTCAATCCTCAATACTCAATCTTCGATCCTCAATACTCAATCTTCGATCCTCAATCCTCAACCCACAATCCTCAATCGTCAATCCTCAATCCTCAGCCCTCAATCCTCATTCCTCAAACCTCAATCCTCAACCCTCAGTCCTCATCCTCAATCCTCAATTTTCAATCTTCAATCCTCAATAATCAATCTCCAATTCTAGATCCTCAATACCCAATACTCGATCGTTAATCCTCAATCTTCAATCCTCAATCCCCAGTCCTCAAACCTCAATACTCAATCTTCAAACCTTAATCCTCAGTCCTCAAACCTCAATTCCGAATCCTCAATCCTGAATGCTCAATCTTCATCCCTCAGTCCGCAACAATCAATTGTCAGTCCTCAATCCTCAATAGAATATCCTCAATTCACAGTTTTCAATACTCAATCCTCAATCTTCAATCTTCATGTCTCCATCCACAAACATCGATTCTCATCACTCAACCCTCAACACTCAGTCCTCAATCCTCAATCCTCAGTCATCAATCCTCAATCTTCAATACTCAATCCTCAATCCTCAATCCTCAATCATCAATCCTCAATACTGAATCCTCAATCCTCAATCCTCATTCCCCAAACCTCAATCCTCAACCCTCAGTCCTCATCCTCAATTCTCAATTCTCAATCCTCAATCCTCAATCCTCAATCCTCAATCTTCAATCCTCAATAATCAATCTCCTATCCTACATCCTCAATCCCCAATACTCTATCATTAATCCTCAATATGCAATCCTCTATCCCCTGTCCTCAATCTTCAATCCCCAAAGCTCAATAATCAATCCTCAATCCTCAGTCCTCAATCCTCAATCCTCAGTCCTCAATCCTCAATCCTCAATACTCAAACCTCAATCCTCAACCGTAAGTCCTCGTCCTCAATCCTCAACCCTCAATCCTCAATCCTCGATCCTCAATCATCAATCAACAATACTCAATCCTCAATCCTCAATCCTCAATCCTCAATCCTCAATCCTCAACCCTCAGTCCTCATCCTCAATTCTCAATTCTCAATCCCCAATCCTCAATTCTCAATCTTCAATCCTCAATAATCAATCTCCAATCCTAGATCCTCAATCCCCAATCCTCAATCGTTAATACTCAATCTTCAATCCTCAATCCCCAGTCCTCAATCCTCAATACTCAATCTTCAATCCGCAATCCTCAATTCCCAATCCTAAATACTCAATCCTCAATCGTCAATCCTCAATCCCCAATCCTGAATCTTCAATCATCAATCCTCAATCCTCAATCCTCAATCCTCAATCTTCAATCCTCAATACTCAATCTTCAATCCTCAATCCTCAATCCTCAATCCTCAATCCTCAATCCTCAATCCTCAATCCTCAATCTTCAATCCTCAACCGTCAGTCCTCGTCCTCAATCCTCAACCCTCAATCCTCAATCCTGAATCTTCTATCATCAATACTCAATCTTCAATCCTCAATTCTCAATCCTCAATCCTCAATCCTCAATCCTCAATCCTCAATATTCAAAACACAACCATCAACCATCAATTCTCAATACTCAACCATCAATCCTCAATTCTCAATACTCAATAGAATATCCTGAATTCTCATGATTCAATACTCAATCCACAATATTCAATAATCAAATCTCAATCCTCAAACATCAACTCTCAACACTCAATCGCCAATACTCTGTCCTCTCTCTTCAATCCTCCATCCTCAATCCTCTATCCTCAAGCGTCAATCCGCAATCCTCAATCCTCAACGCTCAATCCTCAGACCTCAAACCTCAATTCCGGATCCTCAATCCTGAATGCTCAATCTTCATCCCTCAGTCCGCAACAATCAATTGTCAATCCTCAATCCTCAATAGAATTTCCTCAATTCACAGTTTTCAGTACTCAATCCCCAATCTCCAATCTTCAAATCTCAATCCACAGACATCAATTCTCATCACTCAACCCTCAACACTCAGTCCTCAATCTTCAATCCTCAATCCTCAATCCTCAATCCTCAATCCCCAATACTCTATCATTAATCCTCAATATGCAATCCTCTATCCCCTGTCCTCAATCTTCAATCCCCAAAGCTCAATAATCAATCCTCAATCCTCAGTCCTCAATCCTCAATCCTCAGTCCTCAATCCTCAATCCTCAATACTCAAACCTCAATCCTCAACCGTAAGTCCTCGTCCTCAATCCTCAACCCTCAATCCTCAATCCTCGATCCTCAATCTTCAATCATCAACACTCAATCCTCAATCCTCAATCCTCAATCCTCAATCCTCAATCCTCAACCCTCAGTCCTCATCCTCAATTCTCAATTCACAATCCCCAATCCTCAATTCTCAATCTTCAACCCTCAATAATCAATCTCCAATCCTAGATCCTCAATCCCCAATCCTCAATCGTTAATACTCAATCTTCAATCCTCAATCCCCAGTCCTCAATCCTCAATACTCAATCTTCAATCCGCAATCCTCAATTCCCAATCCTAAATACTCAATCCTCAATCGTCAATCCTCAATCCCCAATCCTGAACCTTCAATCATCAATCCTCAATCCTCAATCCTCAATCCTCAATCTTCAATCCTCAATACTCAATTTCAATCCTCGATCCTCAATCCTCAATCCTCAATCGTCAATCCTCAATCCTCAATCCTCAATCTTCAATCCTCAACCGTCAGTCCTCGTCCTCAATCCTCAACCCTCAATCCTCAATCCTGAATCTTCAATCATCAATACTCAATCTTCATTCCTCAATTCTCAATCCTCAATCCTCAATCCTCAATCCTCAATCCTCAATATTCAAAACACAACCATCAACCATCAATTCTCAATACTCAACCATCAATCCTCAATTCTCAATACTCAATAGAATATCCTGAATTCTCATGATTCAATACTCGATCCACAATATTCAATAATCAAATCTCAATCCTCAAACATCAACTCTCAACACTCAATCGCCAATACTCGGTCCTCTCTCTTCAATCCTCCTTCCTCAATCCTCTATCCTCAAGCGTCAATCCTCAATCCTCAATCCTCAACGCTCAATCCTCAGTCCTCAAACCTCAATTCCGGATCCTCAATCCTGAATGCTCAATCTTCATCCCTCAGTCCGCAACAATCAATTGTCAATCCTCAATCCTCAATAGAATTTCCTCAATTCACAGTTTTCAGTACTCAATCCCCAATCTTCAATCTTCAAATCTCAATCCACAGACATCAATTCTCATCACTCAACCCTCAACACTCAGTCCTCAATCTTCAATCCTCAATCCTCAATCCTCAATCCTCAATCCCCAATACTCTATCATTAATCCTCAATATGCAATCCTCTATCCCCTGTCCTCAATCTTCAATCCCCAAAGCTCAATAATCAATCCTCAATCCTCAGTCCTCAATCCTCAATCCTCAGTCCTCAATCCTCAATCCTCAATACTCAAACCTCAATCCTCAACCGTAAGTCCTCGTCCTCAATCCTCAACCCTCAATCCTCAATCCTCGATCCTCAATCTTCAATCATCAATACTCAATCCTCAATCCTCAATCCTCAATCCTCAATCCTCAACCCTCAGTCCTCATCCTCAATTCTCAATTCTCAATCCCCAATCCTCAATTCTCAATCTTCAATCCTCAATAATCAATCTCCAATCCTAGATCCTCAATCCCCATTCCTCAATCGTTAATACTCAATCTTCAATCCTCAATCCCCAGTCCTCAATCCTCAATACTCAATCTTCAATCCGCAATCCTCAATTCCCAATCCTAAATACTCAATCCTCAATAGTCAATCCTCAATCCTCAATCATCAATCCTCAATCCTCAATCCTCAGTCATCAATCCTCAATCTTCAATACTCAATCCCCAATCCACAATCCTCAATCCTCATTCCTCAAACCTCAATCCTCAACCCTCAGTCCTCATCCTCAATTCTCAATTCTCAATCCTCAATCCTCAATCCTCAATCTTCAATCCTCAATAATCAATCTCCTATCCTAGATCCTCAATCCACAATACTCTATCCTTAATCCTCTATATTCAATCCTCTATCCCCAGTCCACAATCTTCAATCCCCAAAGCTCAATAATCAATCCTCAATCCTCAGTCCTCAATCCCCAATCCTCAGTCCTCAATCCTCAATCCTCAATACTCAAACCTCAACCCTCAACCGTCAATCCTCGTCCTCAATCCTCAACCCCCAATCCTCAATCCTCAATCTTCAATCATCAATACACAATCTTCAATCCTCAATCCTCAATCCTCAATACTCTATCCTCAATCCTCAATATTCAATACACAACCCTCAAACAGCAATACTCAATACTCAATCATCAATCCTCAATTCTCAATTCTCAATAGAATATCCTGAATTCTCAGCATTCAATACTCAATTCTCAATCTTCAATCTTCAAGTCTCCATCCAAAAACATCAATTCTCATCACTCAACCCTCAACACTCAATCCTCAATCCTCAATCCTCAATCTTCAATCCTCAATCCTCAAACCTCAATCCTCAATCCTCAATCCTCAATCATCAATACTCAATCTTCAACACTCAATCCTCAATCCTCAATCCTCAATCCTCAATCCTCAATATTCAACACGAACCCATCTACCATCAATTCTCAATACTCAACCATCAATCCTCAATTCTCAATACTCAATAGAATATCCTGAATTCTCCTGATTCAATACTCAATCCACAATATTCAATAATCAAATCTCAATCCTCAAACAGCAATTCTCAACACGCATTCCTCAACACTCGGTCCTCTCTCTTCAATCCTCCATCGTCTATCCTCTATCCTCAAGTGTCAATCCTCAATCCTCAATCCTCAACCCTCAATCGTCAGGCCTCAAACCTCAATTCCGAATCCTCAATCCTGAATGCTCAATCTTCATCCCACAGTCCGCAACAATCAATTGTCAATCCTCAATCCTCAATCCTCAATCTTCAATCCTCCATACTCAACCTTCAATCCTCGATCCTCAATCATCAGTCCTCAATCCTCAATCCTCAGTCATCAATCCTCAATCTTCAATACTCAATCCTCAATCCTCAATCCTGAATCCTCAATCCTCAATCCTCATTCCTCAAACCTCAATCCTCAACCCTCAGTCCTCATCCTCAATTCTCAATTCTCAATCCTCAATCCTCAATCCTCAATCTTCAATCCTCAATAATCAATCTCCTATCCTAGATCCTCAATCCACAATACTCTATCCTTAATCCTCTATATTCAATCCTCTATCCCCAGTCCACAATCTTCAATCCCCAAAGCTCAATAATCAATCCTCAATCCTCAGTCCTCAATCCCCAATCCTCAGTCCTCAATCCTCAATCCTCAATACTCAAACCTCAACCCTCAACCGTCAATCCTCGTCCTCAATCCTCAACCCCCAATCCTCAATCCTCAATCTTCAATCATCAATACACAATCTTCAATCCTCAATCCTCAATCCTCAATACTCTATCCTCAATCCTCAATATTCAATACACAACCCTCAAACAGCAATACTCAATACTCAATCATCAATCCTCAATTCTCAATTCTCAATAGAATATCCTGAATTCTCAGCATTCAATACTCAATTCTCAATCTTCAATCTTCAAGTCTCCATCCAAAAACATCAATTCTCATCACTCAACCCTCAACACTCAATCCTCAATCCTCAATCCTCAATCTTCAATCCTCAATCCTCAAACCTCAATCCTCAATCCTCAATCCTCAATCATCAATACTCAATCTTCAACACTCAATCCTCAATCCTCAATCCTCAATCCTCAATCCTCAATATTCAACACGAACCCATCTACCATCAATTCTCAATACTCAACCATCAATCCTCAATTCTCAATACTCAATAGAATATCCTGAATTCTCCTGATTCAATACTCAATCCACAATATTCAATAATCAAATCTCAATCCTCAAACAGCAATTCTCAACACGCATTCCTCAACACTCGGTCCTCTCTATTCAATCCTCCATCGTCTATCCTCTATCCTCAAGTGTCAATCCTCAATCCTCAATCCTCAACCCTCAATCGTCAGGCCTCAAACCTCAATTCCGAATCCTCAATCCTGAATGCTCAATCTTCATCCCACAGTCCGCAACAATCAATTGTCAATCCTCAATCCTCAATCCTCAATCTTCAATCCTCCATACTCAACCTTCAATCCTCGATCCTCAATCATCAGTCCTCAATCCTCAATCCTCAGTCATCAATCCTCAATCTTCAATACTCAATCCTCAATCCTCAATCCTGAATCCTCAATCCTCAATCCTCATTCCTCAAACCTCAATCCTCAACCCTCAGTCCTCATACTCAATTCTCAATCCTCATTCCTCAATCCTCAATCTTCAATCGTCAATAATCAATCTCCTATCCTAGATCCACAATCCCCAATACTCTATCATTAAACCTCAATATTCAATCCTCTATCTCCAGTCCTCAATCTTCAATCCACAAAGCTCAATAATCAATCCTCAATCCTCAGTCCTCAATCCTCAATCTTCAGTCCTCAATCCTCAATCCTCAATACTCAAACCTCAATCCTGAACCGTCAGTCCTTGTCCTCAATCCTCAACCCTCAATACTCAATCCTTAATACTCAATCTTCAATCATCAATACTCAATCTTCAATCCTCAATCCACAATCCTCAATCCTCAATCCTCAATCCTCAATATTCAATACACAACCCTCAAACATCAATCCTCAATACTCAATCATCAGTCCTCAGTTCGCAATACTCAATGGAATATCCTGAATTCTCAGTTTTCAACACTCAATCCTCAATCTTCAATCATCAAGTCTCCATCCACAAACATTAATTCTCATCACTCAACCCTCAACACTCAATTCTCAATCCTCAATCCTCAATCTTGAATCCTCAATCCTCAATCCTCAATCCTCAATCCTCAATCCTCAATCATCAATCCTCAATCATCAACACTCAAGCCTCAATCCTCAATCCTCAATCCTCAATCCTCAATCCTCAATCATCAATCCTCAATCTTCAATACTCAATCCTCAATCCTCAATCCTCAGTCCTCAATACTCAACCATCAGTCCTCAATTCTGAATACTCAATCGAATATACTGAATTCTCAGTATTCAATACTCAAACCTCAATCCTCAACCCTCAGCCCTCATCCTCCATCCTCAATCCTCAATCCTCAAACCTCAATCTTCAATCATCAATACTCAATCTTCAATCTTCAATCCTCAACCCTCAATCCTGAATCCTCAATCCGCTGTCCTCAATCTTCAATCCTCAATACACAATCTTCAATCCTCAATATTCAACACACAACCCTCAACCTTCAATCCTCAATACTCAACCATCAATCCTCAATTCTCAATACTCAATAGAATACCCTGAAATCTCAGTTTTCAGTACTCAATCCTCATTCCTCAATCTTCAAGTTTCCATCCACAAACATCAATACTCATCACTCAATCCTCAACACTCAGTCCTCAATCTTCAATCCTCAATCCTCAATCCTCAATCCTCAATCCTCAATCTTCAGTCATGAATACTCAATCTTCAATCCTCAATCCCGTGTCCTCAATCTTCAATCCTCAATGCTCAATCATCAATCCTGAACCGTCAGACCTCGTCCTCAATCCTCAACCCTCAATCCTCAATCCTCAATCTTCAATCATCAATACTCAATCTTCAATCCTCAATCTTCAATCCTCAGTCCTCAATCCTCAATCCTCAATATTCAACACACAACCCCCAACCATCAATCATCAATTCTCAATACTCAATAGAATACCCTGAATTCTCATGATTCAATACTCAATCCACAATATTCAATAATCAAATCTCAATCCTCAAACATCATTTCTCAACACTCAATCCTCAACACTCAGTCCTCTCTCTTCAATCCTCCATCCTCAATCCTCAATCCTCAATCCTCAGTCCTCAGACCTCAATCTTCAATACTCAATCCTCAATCCTAAAATCCTCAATCCTCCATATTCAACACACAACCCTCAACCATCTATCCTCAATGCTCAACCATCAATCCTCAATTGTCAATACTCAATAGGATATCCTGAATTCTCAGTTTTCAATACTCAATCCTCAATCTTCAATCTTCAAATCTCCATCCAGAAACATCAATTCTCATCACTCAACCATCAACACTCAGTCCTCAATCTTCAATACTCAATCCTCAATCCTCAATCCTCAATCCTCAATACTCAACCATCAATCCTCATTTCTCAATACTCAATAGAGCATACTGAATTCTCAGGATTCAATACTCAAACCTCATTCCTCAGCCCTCAACCCTCATCCTCCATCCTCAATCCTCAATCCTCAATCCTCAATCTTCAATCCTCAATAAACAACCTCCAATCATAGATCCTCAATCCCCAATCCTCAATCATTAATCATCAATCTTCAATCCTCAATCCACAGTCCTCAATCTTCAATCCTCAATGCTCAATCCTCAATCCTCGATCCTCAGGCATCAGTCCTCAATCCTCAATCCTCAATCCTCAATCCTCAACCGTCAGTCCTCGTCCTCAATCCTCAACCCTCAATACTTAATGCTCAATCCTCAATCTTAAATCATCAATACACAATCTTCAATCCTCAATCCTCAATCCTCAATCCTAAAATCCTCAATCGTCAATATTCAACACACAACCCTCGACCATCAATCCTCAATACTCAACCATCAATACTCAATACTCAACACTCAATAGAATATCCTGAATTCTCAGCTTTCAATACTCAATCCTCAATCTTCAATCTTCATGTCTCCATCCACAAACATCAATTCTCATCTCTCAACACTCAACACTCAGTCCTCAATCTTCAATCCTCAATCCTCAATACCCAATCCTCAGTCCTCAGTCCTCAATCTTCAATTCTCAATCCTCAATCCTAAAATCCTCAATCCTCAGTCATCAATCCTCAATCTTCAATACTCAATCCTCAATCCTCAATCCTCAATCCTGAATGCTCAAACCTCATTCCTCAAACCTCAATCCTCAACCCTCAGTCCTCATCCTCCATCCTCAATCCTCAATCCACAATCCTCAATCTTCAATCCTCAATACTCAACATTCGATCCTCAATCCACAGTCCTCAATCCTCAAGCCACAATCCTCAGTCCTCAATCCTCAAACATCAATCCTCATACCTTAATCCTCAACCGTCAGTCCTCGTCCTCAATCCTCAACTATGAATCCTCAATCCTCAATATTGATTCATCAATACTCAATCTTCAATCCTCAATCCTCAATCCTCAATCCTCAATCCTCAGTCCTCAAACTTCAATCCTGAATCCTCAATCCTCAGTTCTCAAACCTCAATCCTGAATCTTCAATCCTGAATCCTCAATCTTCAGACCTCAGTCCTCAACGATCAGTTGTCAATTCTCAATCCTGAATACAATATCATCAATTCACAGTTTTCAATACTCAATACTTAATCTGCAATCTTCAAATCTCTATCCACAAACATCAATTCTCATCACTGAACCCTTAACACTCAGTCCCCAATCCTCAATCTTCAATCCTCAACACTCAATCCTCAACACTCGGTACTCTCTCTTCAATCCTCCATCCTCAATCCTCTATCCTCAAGCGTCAATCCTCAATCCTCAATCCTCAACCCTCAATCCTCGGTCCTCAAACCTCAATTCCGAATCCTCAATCCTGAATGCTCAATCTTCATCCCTCAGTCCGCAACAATCAATTGTCAATCCTCAATCCTCAATACAATATCCTCAATTCACAGTTTTCAATACTCAATCCCCAATCTTCAATCTTCAAATCTCAATCCACAGACATCAATTCTCATCACTCAACCCTCAACACTCAGTCCTCAATCTTCAATCCTCAATCCTCAATCCTCAATCTTCAATCCTCCATACTCAATCGTCAATCCTCAATCCTCAATCATCAATCCTCAATTCCCAATACTCTATCCTTAATCCTAAATATTCAATCCTCTATCCCCAGGCCACAATCTTCAATCCCCAAAGCTCAATAATCAATCCTCAATCCTCAGTCTTCAATCGTCAATCATCAATCCACAATCTTCAATAGTCAATCCTCAATCCTCAATCCTCAATCCTCAATCCTCAATCCTCAGTCATCAATCCTCAATCTTCAATACTCAATCCTCAATCCTCAATCCTGAATCCTCAGTACTTAACCATCAATCCTCAATTCTCAATACTCAATAGAATATCCTGAATTCTTAGGATTCAATACTCAAACCTCAATGCTCAGCCCACTGCACTCATCCTCCATCCTCAATCCTCAATCCTCAATCCTCAATCTTCAATCCTCAATACGCAATCTTCGATCCTCAATCCTCAACACTCAATCCTCGATCCTCAATCCTCAGTCATGAATACTCAATCTTCAACACTCAATCCTCAATCCTCAATCCTCAATCCTCAATCCTCAATCCTCAATCCTCAATCCTCAATCCTCAACCCTCAACCCTCAGTCCTCATCCTCAATTCTCAATTCTCAATACCCAATCCTGAATTCTCAATCTTCAGTCCTCAATAATCAATCTCCAATCCTAGATCCTCAATCCCCAATCCTCAATCGTTAATCCTCAATCTTCAATCCTCAATCCCCAGTCCTCAATCCTCAATACTCAATCTTCAATCCGCAATCCTCAATTCCCAATCCTCAATACTCAATCCTCAATCGTCAATCCTCAATCCCCAATCCTGAATCTTCAATCATAAATCCTCAATCCTCAATCCTCAATCCTCAATCTTCAATGCTCAATACTCAATCTTCAATCCTCAATCCTCAATCCTCAATCCTCAATCCTCAATCCTCAATCCTCAATCCTCAATCTTCAATCCTCAACCGTCAGTCCTCGTCCTCAATCCTCAACCCTCAATCCTCAATCCTGAATCTTCAATCATCAATACTCAATCTTCAATCCTCAATTCTCAATCCTCAATCCTAAATCCTCAATCCTCAATCCTCAATATTCAAAACACAACCATCAACCATCAATTCTCAATACTCAACCATCAATCCTCAATTCTCAATTCTCAATAGAATATCCTGAATTCTCATGATTCAATACTCAATCCACAATATTCAATAATCAAATCTCAATCCTCAACCATCAACTCTCAACACTCAATCGTCAATACTCGGTCCTCTCTCTTCAATCCTCCATCCTCAATCCTCTATCCTCAAGCGTCAATCCTCAATCCTCAATCCTCAACGCTCAATCCTCAGTCCTCAAATCTCAATCCCGGATCCTCAATCCTGAATGCTCAATCTTCATCCCTCAGTCCGCAACAATCAATTGTCAATCCTCAATCCTCAATAGAATTTCCTCAATTCACAGTTTTCAGTACTCAATCCCCAATCTTCAATCTTCAAATCTCAATCCACAGACATCAATTCTCATCACTCAACCCTCAACACTCAGTCCTCAATCTTCAATCCTCAATCCTCAATCCTCAATCTTCAATCCTCCATACTCAATCGTCAATCCTCAATCCTCAATCATCAATCCTCAATCCTCAATCCTCAGTCATCAACCCTCAATCTTCAATACTCGATCCCCAATCCACAATCCTCAATCCTCATTCCTCAAACCTCAATCCTCAACCCTCAGTCCTCATCCTCAATTCTCAATTCTCAATCCTCAATCCTCAATCCTCAATCTTCAATCCTCAATAATCAATCTCCTATCCTAGACCCTCCATCCACAATACTCTATCCTTAATCCTCTATATTCAATCCTCTATCCCCAGTCCACAATCTTCAATCCCCAAAGCTCAATAATCAATCCTCAATCCTCAGTCCTCAATCCCCAATCCTCAGTCCTCAATCCTCAATCCTCAGTCATGAATACTCAATCTTCAATACTCATCCTCAATCCTCAATCCTCAATCCTTAATCCTCAATCCTCAATCCTCAATCCTCATTCCTCAAACATGAATCCTCAACCCTCAGTCCTCAATCATCAATCATCAATAGTCAATCCTCAACACTCAGTCCTCAATCTTCAATCCTCAATCCTCAATCCTCAATCCTCAATCCTCAATCCTCAGTCATGAATACTCAATCTTCAATACTCAATCCTCAATCCTCAATCCTCAATCCTCAATGCTCAATCCTTAATCCTCAATCTTCAATCCTCAATCCCGAGTCCTCAATCTCAATCCTCAATCCTCAAACTTCAATCCTCAACTGTAAGTCCTCGTACTCAATCCTCAACCCTCAACCCTCAATCCTCAATCTTCAATCATCAATACTCAATCTTCAATACTCAATCCTCAATCCTCAATCCTCATTCCTCAATACTCAATCCTTAATCCTCAATCTTCAATCCTCAATCCCGAGTCCTCAATCTTCAATCCTCAATGCTTAATCACCAATCCTGAACCGCCAGACCTCGTCCTCAATCCTCAACCCTCAATCCTCAATCCTCAATCTTCAATCATCAATACTCAATCTTCAATCCCCAATCTTCAATCCTCAGTCCTCAATCCTCAATCCTCAATATTCAACACACAACCCCCAACCATCAATCCTCAATTCTCAATACTCAATAGAATACCCTGAATTCTCATGATTCAATACTCAATCCACAATATTCAATAATCAAATCTCAATGCTCAAACATCATTTCTCCACACTCAATCCTCAACACTCAGTCCTCTCTCTTCAATACTCCATCCTCAATCCTCAATCCTCAAGCGTCAATCCTCAATCCTCAATCCTCAGTCCTCAGACCTCAATCTTCAATACTCAATCCTCAATCATAAAATCCTCAATCCTCCATATTCAACACACAACCCTCAACCATCTATCCTCAATGCTCAACCATCAATCCTCAATTCTCAATACTCAATAGGATATCCTGAATTCTCAGTTTTCAATACTCAATCCTCAATCTTCAATCTTCAAATCTCCATCCACAAACATCAATTCTCATCACTCAACCCTCAACACTCAGTCCTCAATCTTCAATACTCAATCCTCAATCCTCAATCCTCAATCCTCAATACTCAACCATCAATCCTCAATTCTCAATACTCAATAGAATATACTGAATTCTCAGGATTCAATACTCAAACCTCAATCATCAGCCCTCAGCCCTCATCCTCCATCCTCAATACTCAATCCTCAATCCTCAATCTTCAATCCTCAATTATCAACATCCAATCCTATATCCTCAATCCCCAATCCTCAATCCTTAATCCTCAATCTTCAATCCTCAATCCACAGTCATCGATCTTCAATCCTCAATGCTCAAACCTCAATCCTCAATCCTCAGTCTTCAGTCCTCAATCCTCAATCCTCAAACCTCAATCCTCAACCGTCAGTCCTGGTCCTCACTCCTCAACACTCAATCCTCAATCCTCAATCTTCAATCATCAATACTCAATCTTCAATCCTCAATCCTCAATCCTCAATCCTAAAATCCTCAATCCCCAATATTCAACACACAACCCTCAACCATCAATCCTCAATACTCAACCATCAATCCTCAATTCTCAATACTCAATAGAGTATCCTGAATTCTCAGTTTTCAATACTCAATCCTCAATCTTCAATCTTCATGTCTCCATCCACAAACATCTATCCTCATCACCCAACCCTCAACACTCAGTCCTCAATCTTTAATCCTCAATCCTCAATCCTCAATCCTCAATCTTGAATCATCATTAATCAACCTTCAATCCTCTATCCTCAATCCTCAGTCCTCAATCCTCAGTCATCAATCCTCAATCTTCAATACACAATCCTCAATCCTCAATCCTCAATCCTCAATCCTCAATCCTCAATAGTCAATCTCCAATCCTAGATCCTCAATCACCAATCTTCAATCCTTAATCCTCAATCTTCAATCCTCAATCCTCAATTCTGAATCGTCAATCCTCATTCTTCAATCCTCAATACCCAATCCTCAATCCTCAATCCTCAATCCTCAATCCTCAATACTCAATCTTCAATCCTCAATCCTCAATCCTCAATCCTCAATCCTCAATCCTCAGTAATCAATCCTTAATCCTCAAACACAATCGTCAATCATCAACACTCAATCATCAACACTCAATCCTCAATCTTCAATCCTCAATCCCCAATACTCAATCTTCAATCCTCAATCCTCAATCCTCAATCCTCAATCCTCAATCTTCAATCCTCAATACTCAATCTTCAATTCTCAATCCGCAATCCTCAATCCTCAATCCTCAATCCTCAATCCTCAATCTTCAATCCTCAACCGTCAGTCCTCGTACTCAATCCTCAACCCTCAATCCTCAATCCTCAATCTTCAATCATCAATACTCAATCTTCAATCCTCAATTCTCAATCCTCGATCTTCAATCCTCAATCCTCAATATTCAGCACACAACCATCAACCATCAATCCTCAATACTCAACCATCAATCCTCAATTCTCAATACTCAATAGATTATCCTGAATTCTCATGATTCAATACTCAATCCACAATATTCAATAATCAAATCTCAATCCTCAAACATCAATTCTCAACACTCCATCCTCAACACTCGGTCCTCTCTCTTCAATCCTCCATCCTCAATCCTCTATCCACAAGTGTCAATCCTCAATCCTCAATCCTCAACCCTCAATCCTCAGGCCACAAACCTCAATTCCGAATCCTCAATCCTGAATGCTCAATCTTCATCCCACAGTCCGCAACAATCAATTTTCAATCCTCAATCCTCAATAGAGTATCCTCAATTCACAGTTATCAATACTCAATCCCCAATCTTCAATCTTCAAATCTCAATCCAGAGACATCAATTCTCATCACTCAATCCTCAACACTCAGTCCTCAATCCTGAATCCTCAATCATCAATTTTCAATCCTCAATACTCAGTCTTCAATCCTCAATCCTCAATCCTCAATCCTCAATCCTCAATCCTCAATCATCAATCCTCAATCTTCAATACTCAATCCTCAATCCTCAATCCTCAATCCTCAATACTCAATCTTCAATCCTCAATCCTCAATCCTCAATCCTCAATCCTCAATCCTCAGTCATCAATCCTCAATCCTCAATACACAATCGCCAATACTCAATCGTCAATCCTCAGTCCTCACACTCAATTCTCAATCCTCAATCCTCAATATACAATCCTCAATCCTCAATCACCAACCTTCAATCCTCAATACTCAATCTTCAATCCTCAATCCTCAATTCTGAATCGTCAATCCTCATTCTTCAATCCTCAATACCCAACCCTCAATCCTCAATCCTCAACCCTCAATCCTCAATACTCAATCTTCAATCCTCAATCCTCAATCCTCAATCCTAAATCCTCAAACCTCAGTAATCAATCTCAATCCTCAATACACAATCGTCAATCTTCAACACTCAATCATCAACACTCAATCCTCAATCTTCAATCCTCAATCCCCAATACTCAATCTTCAATCCTCAATCCTCAATTGTCAAACCTCAATCCTCAACCCTCAGTCCTCATCCTCAATTCTCAATCCTCAATCCTCAAACCTCAATCTTCAATCCTCAATACTCAATCCTCAATCCTCAATACTCAACCATCAATCCTCAATTCTCAATACTCAATAGCATATCCTGAACTCTCAGTATTCAATACTCAAACCGCAATCCTCAACCCTCAGCCCTCATCCTCCATCCTCAATCCTCAATCCTCAAACCTCAATATTCAATCCTCAATACTCAATCTTCGATTCTCAATTCTCAATCCTCAATCCTCAATCCCCAATCCTCAATTTCAATCCTCAATCCTCAATCCACAATCCTCAATCCTCAATTGTCAATCCTCAGTCCTCAATCTTCAATCATCAATACTCAATCTTCAATCCTCAATCCTCAATCCTCAATCTTCAATCATCAATACTCAATCTTCAATCCTCAAATCCTCAATCCTCAATCCTCAATCCTCAATCCTCAATATTCAATACACAACCCTCAAATATCAATCCTCAATACTCAATCATCAATCCTCAATTCTCAATTCTCAATAGAATATCCTGAATTCTCAGTTTTCAATACTCAATCCTGAATCTTCAATCTTCAAGTCTCCATCCACAAACATCAAATCTCATCACTCAACCCTCAACACTCAATCCTCAATCCTCAATCCTCAATCTTCAATCCTCAATCCTCAATCCTCAATCCTCAATCCTCAATCCTCAATCATCAATCCTCAATCCTGAATCCTCAATCCTCAATCCTCATTCCTCAAACCTCAATCCTCAACCCTCAGTCCTCATCCTCAATTCTCAATTCTCAATCCTCAATCCTCAATCCTCAATCCTCAATCTTCAATCCTCAATAATCAATCTCCTATCCTACATCCTCAATCCCCAATACTCTATCATTAATTCTCAATATGCAATCCTCTATCCCCTGTCCTCAATCTTCAATCCCCAAAGCTCAATAATCAATCCTCAATCCTCAGTCCTCAATCCTCAATCCTCAGTCCTCAATCCTCAATCCTCAATACTCAAACCTCAATCCTCAACCGTAAGTCCTCGTCCTCAATCCTCAACCCTCAATCCTCAATCCTCGATCCTCAATCTTCAATCATCAATACTCAATCCTCAATCCTCAATCCTCAATCCTCTATCCTCAATCCTCAACCCTCAGTCCTCAGTCCTCATCCTCAATTCTCAATTCTCAATCCCCAATCCTCAATTCTCAATCTTCAATCCTCAATAATCAATCTCCAATCCTAGATCCTCAATCCCCAATCCTCAATCGTTAATACTCAATCTTCAATCCTCAATCCACAGTCCTCAATCCTCAATACTCAATCTTCAATCCGCAATCCTCAATTCCCAATCCTAAATACTCAATCCTCAATCGTCAATCTTCAATCCTCAATCCTGAATCTTCAATCATCAATCCTCAATCCTCAATCCTCATCCTCAATCTTCAATCCTCAATACTCAATCTTCAATCCTCAATCCTCAATCCTCAATCCTCAATCCTCAACCCTCAATCCTCAATCATCAATCTTCAATCCTCAACAGTCAGTCCTCGTCCTCAATCCTCAACCCCCAATCCTCAATCCTCAATCTTCAATCATCAATACTCAATCTTCAATCCTCAATTCTCAATCTTCAATCCTCAATCCTCAATCCTCAATATTCAATACACAACCCTCAAACATCAATACTCAATACTCAGTCATCAATCCTCAATTCTCAATTCTCAATAGAATATCCTGAATTCTCAGCCTTCAATACTCAATCCTCAATCTTCAGTCTTCAAGTCTCCATCCACAAACATCAATTCTCATCACTCAACCCTCAACACTCAATCCTCTATCCTCAATCCTCAATCTTCAATCCTCAATCCTCAAACCTCAATCCTCAATCCTCAATCCTCAATCCTCAATCATCAATACTCAATCTTCAACACTCAATCCTCAATCCTCAATCCTCAATCCTCAATCCTCAATCATCAATCCTCAATCTTCAATACTCAATCCTCAACCCTCAATCCTCAATCCTCAATCCTCAGTCATGAATACTCAATCTTCAATACTCATCCTCAATCCTCAATCCTCAATCCTCAATCCTCAAACCTCAATCCTCATTCCTCAAACATCAATCCTCAACCCTCAGTCCTCATCCTCAATTCTCAATTCTCAAACCTCAATCCTCAATTCTCAATCGTCAATCCTCAATAATCAATCTCCAATCCTAGATCCTCAATCCCCAATCCTCAATCGTTAATCCTCAATGTTCAATCCTCAAACCCCAGTCCTCAATAATCAATACTCAATCTTCAATCCTCAATCCTCAATCCTCAATCCTCAATCCTCATTCCTCAAACCTCAGTCCTCATCCCTCAGTCCTCATCCTCAATTCCCAATTCTCAATCCTCAATCCTCAATCCTCAATCTTCAATCGTCAATAATCAATCTCCTATCCTAGATCCTCAATCCCAATACTCTATCCTTAATCCTCCATATTCAATCCTCTATCCCCAGTCCACAATCTTCAATCCCCAAAGCTCAATAATCAATCCTCAATCCTCAGTCCTCAATCCCCAATCCTCAGTCCTCAATCCTCAATCCTCAATACTCAAACCTCAACCCTCAACCGTCAGTCCTCGTCCTCAATCCTCAACCCCCAATCCTCAATCCTCAATCTTCAATCATCAATACTAAATCTTCAATCCTCAATTCTCAATCTTCAATCTTCAATCCTCAATCCTCAATATTCAATACACAACCCTCAAACATCAATACTCAATACTCAATCCTCAATCCTCAATCCTCAATCCTCAGGCCACAAACCTCAATTCCGAATCCTCAATCCTGAATGCTCAATCTTCATCCCACAGTCCGCAACAATCAATTTTCAATCCTCAATCCTCAATAGAGTATCCTCAATTCACAGTTATCAATACTCAATCCCCAATCTTCAATCTTCAAATCTCAATCCAGAGACATCAATTCTCATCACTCAATCCTCAACACTCAGTCCTCAATCCTGAATCCTCAATCATCAATTTTCAATCCTCAATACTCAGTCTTCAATCCTCAATCCTCAATCCTCAATCCTCAATCCTCAATCCTCAATCATCAATCCTCAATCTTCAATACTCAATCCTCAATCCTCAATCCTCAATCCTCAATACTCAATCTTCAATCCTCAATCCTCAATCCTCAATCCTCAATCCTCAATCCTCAGTCATTAATCCTCAATCCTCAATACACAATCGCCAATACTCAATCGTCAATCCTCAGTCCCACACTCAATTCTCAATCCTCAATCCTCAATATACAATCCTCAATCCTCAATCACCAACCTTCAATCCTCAATACTCAATCTTCAATCCTCAATCCTCAATTCTGAATCGTCAATCCTCATTCTTCAATCCTCAATACCCAACCCTCAATCCTCAATCCTCAACCCTCAATCCTCAATACTCAATCTTCAATCCTCAATCCTCAATCCTCAATCCTAAATCCTCAAACCTCAGTAATCAATCCTCAATCCTCAATACACAATCGTCAATCTTCAACACTCAATCATCAACACTCAATCCTCAATCTTCAATCCTCAATCCCCAATACTCAATCTTCAATCCTCAATCCTCAATTGTCAAACCTCAATCCTCAACCCTCAGTCCTCATCCTCAATTCTCAATCCTCAATCCTGAAACCTCAATCTTCAATCCTCAATACTCAATCCTCAATCCTCAATACTCAACCATCAATCCTCATTCTCAATACTCAATAGCATATCCTGAACTCTCAGTATTCAATACTCAAACCTCAATCCTCAACCCTCAGCCCTCATCGTCCATCCTCAATCCTCAATCCTCAAACCTCAATATTCAATCCTCAATACTCAATCTTCGATTCTCAATTCTCAATCCTCAATCCTCAATCCCCAATCCTCAATTTTCAATCCTCAATCCTCAATCCACAATCCTCAATCCTCAATTGTCAATCCTCAGTCCTCAATCTTCAATCATCAATACTCAATCTTCAATCCTCAATCCTCAATCCTCAATCTTCAATCATCATACTCAATCTTCAATCCTCAATCCTCAATCCTCAATCCTCAATCCTCAATCCTCAATATTCAATACACAACCCTCAAATATCAATCCTCAATACTCAATCATCAATCCTCAATTCTCAATTCTCAATAGAATATCCTGAATTCTCAGTTTTCAATACTCAATCCTGAATCTTCAATCTTCAAGTCTCCATCCACAAACATCAAATCTCATCACTCAACCCTCAACACTCAATCCTCAATCCTCAATCCTCAATCTTCAATCCTCAATCCTCAATCCTCAATCCTCAATCCTCAATCCTCAATCATCAATCCTCAATCCTGAATCCTCAATCCTCAATCCTCATTCCTCAAACCTCAATCCTCAACCTCAGTCCTCATCCTCAATTCTCAATTCTCAATCCTCAATCCTCAATCCTCAATCCTCAATCTTCAATCCTCAATAATCAATCTCCTATCCTACATCCTCAATCCCCAATACTCTATCATTAATTCTCAATATGCAATCCTCTATCCCCTGTCCTCAATCTTCAATCCCCAAAGCTCAATAATCAATCCTCAATCCTCAGTCCTCAATCCTCAATCCCTCAGTCCTCAATCCTCAATCCTCAATACTCAAACCTCAATCCTCAACCGTAAGTCCTCGTCCTCAATCCTCAACCCTCAATCCTCAATCCTCGATCCTCAATCTTCAATCATCAATACTCAATCCTCAATCCTCAATCCTCAATCCTCTATCCTCAATCCTCAACCCTCAGTCCTCATCCTCAATTCTCAATTCTCAATCCCCAATCCTCAATTCTCAATCTTCAATCCTCAATAATCAATCTCCAATCCTAGATCCTCAATCCCCAATCCTCAATCGTTAATACTCAATCTTGAATCCTCAATCCACAGTCCTCAATCCTCAATACTCAATCTTCAATCCGCAATCCTCAAATCCCAATCCTAAATACTCAATCCTCAATCGTCAATCCTCAATCCTCAATCCTGAATCTTCAATCATCAATCCTCAATCCTCAATCCTCAATCCTCAATCTTCAATTCTCAATACTCAATCTTCAATCCTCAATCCTCAATCCTCAATCCTCAATCCTCAACCCTCAATCCTCAATCATCAATCTTCAATCCTCAACAGTCAGTCCTCGTCCTCAATCCTCAACCCCCAATCCTCAATCCTCAATCTTCAATCATCAATACTCAATCTTCAATCCTCAATTCTCAATCTTCAATCCTCAATCCTCAATCCTCAATATTCAATACACAACCCTCAAACATCAATACTCAATACTCAGTCATCAATCCTCAATTCTCAATTCTCAATAGAATATCCTGAATTCTCAGCCTTCAATACTCAATCCTCAATCTTCAGTCTTCAAGTCTCCATCCACAAACATCAATTCTCATCACTCAACCCTCAACACTCAATCCTCTATCCTCAATCCTCAATCTTCAATCCTCAATCCTCAAACCTCAATACTCAATCCTCAATCATCAATACTCAATCTTCAACACTCAATCCTCAATCCTCAATCCTCAATCCTCAATCCTCAATCATCAATCCTCAATCTTCAATACTCAATCCTCAACCCTCAATCCTCAATCCTCAATCCTCAGTCATGAATACTCAATCTTCAATACTCATCCTCAATCCTCAATCCTCAATCCTCAATCCTCAAACCTCAATCCTCATTCCTCAAACATCAATCCTCAACCCTCAGTCCTCATCCTCAATTCTCAATTCTCAAACCTCAATCCTCAATTCTCAATCGTCAATCCTCAATAATCAATCTCCAATCCTAGATCCTCAATCCCCAATCCTCAATCGTTAATCCTCAATGTTCAATCCTCAAACCCCAGTCCTCAATAATCAATACTCAATCTTCAATCCTCAATCCTCAATCCTCAATCCTCAATCCTCATTCCTCAAACCTCAGTCCTCATCCCTCAGTCCTCATCCTCAATTCCCAATTCTCAATCCTCAATCCTCAATCCTCAATCTTCAATCGTCAATAATCAATCTCCTATCCTAGATCCTCAATCCCCAATACTCTATCCTTAATCCTCCATATTCAATCCTCTATCCCAGTCCACAATCTTCAATCCCCAAAGCTCAATAATCAATCCTCAATCCTCAGTCCTCAATCCCCAATCCTCAGTCCTCAATCCTCAATCCTCAATACTCAAACCTCAACCCTCAACCGTCAGTCCTCGTCCTCAATCCTCAACCCCCAATCCTCAATCCTCAATCTTCAATCATCAATACTAAATCTTCAATCCTCAATTCTCAATCTTCAATCTTCAATCCTCAATCCTCAATATTCAATACACAACCCTCAAACATCAATACTCAATACTCAATCCTCAATCCTCAATCCTCAATCCTCAATCCTCAATCCTCAATCCTCGATACTCAATCCTCAATCTTCAATCCTCAATACTCAATCTTCAATCCTCAATCCTAAATCCTCAATCATTAATCCTCAATCCTCAATCCTCAATCCACAATCTTCAATCGTCAATACTCAATCTTCAGTCCTCAATTCTCAATTCTCAATCCTCAATCCTCAATCCTCAATCTTCAATCCTCAATAACCAATCTCTTATCCTAGACCCTCAATCCCCAATACTCTATCTTTAATCCTCTATATTCAATCCTCTATCCCCAGTCCACAATCTTCAATCCCCAAAGCTCAATAATCAATCGTCAATCCTCAATCCTCAGTCCTCAAACCTGAATTCTGGATCCTCAATCCTGAATCCTCAATCATCAGCTCTCAGTCCTCAACAATCAGTTGTCAATCCTCAATCCTCAATAGAATATCCTCAATTCACAGTTTTCAATACTCAATACTCAATCTGCAATCTTCCAACCTCTATCCACAAACATCAATCCTCATCACTCAACCCTCAGCACTCAGTCCTCAATGTTCAATCCTCAATCCTCAATTCTCAATCTTCATTCCTCAATACTGAATCTTCAATCCTCAATACTCAATCTTCAATCCTCCTCAATCCTCAATCCTCAATCCTCAATCTTCAATCATCAATCCTCAGTCATCAATCCTCAATCTTCAATACTCAATCGTCAGTCCTCGTACTCAATCCTCAACCCTCAACCCTCAATCCTCAATCTTCAATCATCAATCCTCAATCCTCAACCTTCAATCCTCCATACTCAACCTTCAATCCTCGATCCTCAATCATCAATCCTCAATCCTCAATCCTCAGTCATCAATCCTCAATCTTCAATACTCAATTCCTCAATCCTCAATCCTGAATCCTCAATCCTCAATCCTCATTCCTCAAACCTCAATCCTCAACCCTCAGTCCTCATACTCAATTCTCAGTCCTCATTCCTCAATCCTCAATCCTCAATCTTCAATCCACAATAATCAATCTCCTATCCTAGATCCCCAATCCCCAATACTCTATCCTTAATCCTCTATATTCAATCCTCTATCCCCAGTCCACAATCTTCAATCCCCAAAGCTCAATAATCAATCCTCAATCCTCAGTCCTCAATCCCAAATCCTCAGTCCTCAATACTCAATCCTCAATACTCAAAACCTCAACCCTCAACCGTCAGTCCTCGTCCTCAATCCTCAACCCCCAATCCTCAATCCTCAATCTTCAATCATCAATACTCAATCTTCAATCCTCAATTCTCAATCTTCAATCCTCAATCCTCAATCCTCAATATTCAATACACAACCCTCAAACATCAATACTCAATACTCAGTCATCAATCCTCAATTCTCAATTCTCAATAGAATATCCTGAATTCTCAGCCTTCAATACTCAATCCTCAATCTTCAGTCTTCAAGTCTCCATCCACAAACATCAATTCTCATCACTCAAACCCTCAACACTCAATCCTCTATCCTCAATCCTCAATCTTCAATCCTCAATCCTCAAACCTCAATCCTCAATCCTCAATCCTCAATCCTCAATCATCAATACTCAATCTTCAACACTCAATCCTCAATCCTCAATCCTCAATCCTCAATCCTCAATCATCAATCCTCAATCTTCAATACTCAATCCTCAACCCTCAATCCTCAATCCTCAATCCTCAGTCATGAATACTCAATCTTCAATACTCATCCTCAATCCTCAATCCTCAATCCTCAATCCTCAAACCTCAATCCTCATTCCTCAAACATCAATCCTCAACCCTCAGTCCTCATCCTCAATTCTCAATTCTCAAACCTCAATCCTCAATTCTCAATCGTCAATCCTCAATAATCAATCTCCAATCCTAGATCCTCAATCCCCAATCCTCAATCGTTAATCCTCAATGTTCAATCCTCAAACCCCAGTCCTCAATAATCAATACTCAATCTTCAATCCTCAATCCTCAATCCTCAGTCCTCAATCCTCATTCCTCAAACCTCAGTCCTCATCCCTCAGTCCTCATCCTCAATTCTCAATTCTCAATCCTCAATCCTCAATCCTCAACCTTCAATCCTCAATCCTCAATCCTCAATCCTCAATCCTCAATCCTCAACCCTCAATCCTCAATCCTCAATCCTCAATCCTCAATCCTCAATCCTCAATCCTCAATCCTCAATCCTCAATCCTCAATCCACAATCCTCAATCCTCAACCCTCAATCCTCAATCCTCAATATTCAATCCTCAATCCACAATCTTTAAACCTCAATACTGAAACTTCAATCCCCAATCCTCAATCCTCAATCCTCAATCCTCGTTCTTCAATCCTCAATACCCAATCCTCAATCTTCAAACCTCAGTCCTCAATTGGCAATCCACAATCCTCAATCATCAGACCTCAAGTATCAATACTCAACCCTCAGTCCTCGTCCTCAATACACAACCCTCAATCATCAATCCTCAATCTTCAATACTCAATCCTCAATCCTCAATCCTCAGTCCTCAAACCTCAATCCTGAATCCTCAATCCTGAATCCTCAATCTTCAGCCCTCAGTCCTCAACAATCAGTTGTCAATCCTCAATCCTCCATAGAATATCATCATTTCACAGTTTTCAATACTCAATACTAAATCTGCAATCTTCAAATCTCTATCCACAAACATCAATTCTCATCACTCAACCCTCAACACTCAGTCCCCAATCCTCAATATTCAATCCTCAATCCTCAATCCTCAATCCACAATCCTCAACCTTCAATCCTCAATACTCAATCTTCAATCCTCAATCCTCAATCCTCAATCCTCAATTCTCAATCCTCAATCCTCAATATACAATCCTCAATACTCAATCTTCAATCATCAATCCTCAATCCTCAACCCTCAGTCGTCAATCCTCAGTCATCAATCCTCAATCTTCAATACTCAATGGTCAATCCTTAGTCCTCAATCCTCAATCCTCAATCCTCGTTCCTCAAACCTCAATACTCAACCCTCAGCCTTCATCCTCAATTCTCAATCCTCAATCCTCAACCTTCAATCCTCAATAATCAATCTCCAATCCTACATCCTCAATCCCCAATCCTCAATACTTAATCCTCAATCTTCAATCCTCAATCGCCAGTCCTCAATCTTCAATACTCAATCATCAATCCTCAATCCTCAATACTCTATCCTCAATCCTCAATCCTCAAAACTCAATCCTCAACCCTCAACCCTCAACCCTCAAACCTCAATCCTCAACCCTCAGTCCTCATCCTCAATTCTCTATTCTCAATTCTCAATCCTCAATCCTCAATCCTCAATCTTCAATCCTCAATAATGAATCTCCAATCCTAGATCCTCAATCCCCAATCTTCAACCCTTAATCCTCAATCCTCAGTCATAAATCCTCAATCTTCAATACTCAATCGTTAATCCTCTGTCCTCAATCCTCAATCCTCAATCCTCAATCCTCAATATTTAATCCTCAATACTCAACCTTGAATCCGCAATCCTCAATCCTCAATCCTCAATCCTCAGTCATAAATCCTCAATCTTCAATACCCAATCGTCAATCCCCATTCCTCAATCCTCAACCCTCAATCCTCAAACCTCAATCCTCAACCGTCAGTCCTCGTCCTCAATCCTCAACCCTCAATCCTCAATCCTGAATCTTCAATCATCAATAATCAATCTTCAATCCTCAATCCTCAATCCTCAATCTTCAATCATCAATACTCAATCTTCAATCCTCAATCCTCAATCCTCAATCCTCAATCCTCAATCCTCAATATTCAATACACAACCCTCAAATATCAATCCTCAATACTCAATCATCAATCCTCAATTCTCAATTCTCAATAGAATATCCTGAATTCTCAGTTTTCAATACTCAATCCTGAATCTTCAATCTTCAAGTCTCCATCCACAAACATCAAATCTCATCACTCAACCCTCAACACTCAATCCTCAATCCTCAATCCTCAATCTTCAATCCTCAATCCTCAATCCTCAATCCTCAATCCTCAATCCTCAATCATCAATCCTCAATCCTGAATCCTCAATCCTCAATCCTCATTCCTCAAACCTCAATCCTCAACCCTCAGTCCTCATCCTCAATTCTCAATTCTCAATCCTCAATCCTCAATCCTCAATCCTCAATCTTCAATCCTCAATAATCAATCTCCTATCCTACATCCTCAATCCCCAATACTCTACCATTAATCCTCAATATGCAATCCTCTATCCCCTGTCCTCAATCTTCAATCCCCAAAGCTCAATAATCAATCCTCAATCCTCAGTCCTCAATCCTCAATCCTCAGTCCTCAATCCTCAATCCTCAATACTCAAACCTCAATCCTCAACCGTAAGTCCTCGTCCTCAATCCTCAACCCTCAATCCTCAATCCTCGATCCTCAATCTTCAATCATCAATACTCAATCCTCAATCCTCAATCCTCAATCCTCTATCCTCAATCCTCAACCCTCAGTCCTCATCCTCAATTCTCAATTCTCAATCCCCAATCCTCAATTCTCAATCTTCAATCCTCAATAATCAATCTCCAATCCTAGATCCTCAATCCCCAATCCTCAATCGTTAATACTCAATCTTCAATCCTCAATCCACAGTCCTCAATCCTCAATACTCAATCTTCAATCCGCAATCCTCAATTCCCAATCCTAAATACTCAATCCTCAATCGTCAATCCTCAATCCTCAATCTTGAATCTTCAATCATCAATCCTCAATCCTCAATCCTCAATCCTCAATCTTCAATCCTCAATACTCAATCTTCAATCCTCAATCCTCAATCCTCAATCCTCAATCCTCAATCCTCAATCCTCAATCATCAATCTTCAATCCTCAACAGTCAGTCCTCGTCCTCAATCCTCAACCCCCAATCCTCAATCCTCAATCTTCAATCATCAATACTCAATCTTCAATCCTCAATTCTCAATCTTCAATCCTCAATCCTCAATCCTCAATATTCAATACACAACCCTCAAACATCAATACTCAATACTCAGTCATCAATCCTCAATTCTCAATTCTCAATAGAATATCCTGAATTCTCAGCCTTCAATACTCAATCCTCAATCTTCAGTCTTCAAGTCTCCATCCACAAACATCAATTCTCATCACTCAACCCTCAACACTCAATCCTCTATCCTCAATCCTCAATCTTCAATCCTCAATCCTCAAACCTCAATCCTCAATCCTCAATCCTCAATCCTCAATCATCAATACTCAATCTTCAACACTCAATCCTCAATCCTCAATCCTCAATCCTCAATCCTCAATCATCAATCCTCAATCTTCAATACTCAATCCTCAACCCTCAATCCTCAATCCTCAATCCTCAGTCATGAATACTCAATCTTCAATACTCATCCTCAATCCTCAATCCTCAATCCTCAATCCTCAAACCTCAATCCTCATTCCTCAAACATCAATCCTCAACCCTCAGTCCTCATCCTCAATTCCCAATTCTCAATCCTCAATCCTCAATCCTCAATCTTCAATCGTCAATAATCAATCTCCTATCCTAGATCCTCAATCCCCAATACTCTATCCTTAATCCTCCATATTCAATCCTCTATCCCCAGTCCACAATCTTCAATCCCCAAAGCTCAATAATCAATCCTCAATCCTCAGTCCTCAATCCCCAATCCTCAGTCCTCAATCCTCAATCCTCAATACTCAAACCTCAACCCTCAACCGTCAGTCCTCGTCCTCAATCCTCAACCCCCAATCCTCAATCCTCAATCTTCAATCATCAATACTAAATCTTCAATCCTCAATTCTCAATCTTCAATCTTCAATCCTCAATCCTCAATATTCAATACACAACCCTCAAACATCAATACTCAATACTCAATCCTCAATCCTCAATCCTCAATCCTCAATCCTCAATCCTCAATCCTCGATACTCAATCCTCAATCTTTAAACCTCAATACTGAAACTTCAATCCCCAATCCTCAATCCTCAATCCTCAATCCTCGTTCTTCAATCCTCAATACCCAATCCTCAATCTTCAAACCTCAGTCCTCAATTGGCAATCCACAATCCTCAATCATCAGACCTCAAGTATCAATACTCAACCCTCAGTCCTCGTCCTCAATACACAACCCTCAATCATCAATCCTCAATCTTCAATACTCAATCCTCAATCCTCAATCCTCAGTCCTCAAACCTCAATCCTCAATCCTCAATCCTGAATCCTCAATCTTCAGCCCTCAGTCCTCAACAATCAGTTGTCAATCCTCAATCCTCCATAGAATATCATCATTTCACAGTTTTCAATACTCAATACTAAATCTGCAATCTTCAAATCTCTATCCACAAACATCAATTCTCATCACTCAACCCTCAACACTCAGTCCCCAATCCTCAATATTCAATCCTCAATCCTCAATCCTCAATCCACAATCCTCAACCTTCAATCCTCAATACTCAATCTTCAATCCTCAATCCTCAATCCTCAATCCTCAATTCTCAATCCTCAATCCTCAATATACAATCCTCAATACTCAATCTTCAATCATCAATCCTCAATCCTCAACCCTCAGTCGTCAATCCTCAGTCATCAATCCTCAATCTTCAATACTCAATCGTCAATCCTTAGTCCTCAATCCTCAATCCTCAATCCTCGTTCCTCAAACCTCAATACTCAACCCTCAGCCTTCATCCTCAATTCTCAATCCTCAATCCTCAACCTTCAATCCTCAATAATCAATCTCCAATCCTACATCCTCAATCCCCAATCCTCAATACTTAATCCTCAATCTTCAATCCTCAATCGCCAGTCCTCAATCTTCAATCCTCAATCATCAATCCTCAATCCTCAATACTCTATCCTCAATCCTCAATCCTCAAAACTCAATCCTCAACCCTCAACCCTCAACCCTCAAACCTCAATCCTCAACCCTCAGTCCTCATCCTCAATTCTCTATTCTCAATTCTCAATCCTCAATCCTCAATCCTCAATCTTCAATCCTCAATAATGAATCTCCAATCCTAGATCCTCAATCCCCAATCTTCAACCCTTAATCCTCAATCCTCAGTCATAAATCCTCAATCTTCAATACTCAATCGTTAATCCTCTGTCCTCAATCCTCAATCCTCAATCCTCAATCCTCAATATTTAATCCTCAATACTCAACCTTGAATCCGCAATCCTCAATCCTCAATCCTCAATCCTCAGTCATAAATCCTCAATCTTCAATACCCAATCGTCAATCCCCATTCCTCAATCCTCAACCCTCAATCCTCAAACCTCAATCCTCAACCGTCAGTCCTCGTCCTCAATCCTCAACACTCAATCCTCAATCCTCAATCTTCAATCATCAATAATCAATCTTCAATCCTCAACCATCAATCCTCAATCCTCAATCCTCAATCCGCAATCTTCAATCCTCAATCCTCAATCCTCAATCCTCAATCCTCAACCCTCAATCCTCAATCCTCAACGGTCAGTCCTCGTCCTCAATCCTCAAACCTCAATCCTCAATCCTCAATATTCAATCATCAATACTCAATCTTCAATCCTCAATCCTCTATACTCAATCCTCAATCCTCAATCCTCAATACTCAACACACAACCCTCAGCCATCAATCCTCAATACTCAACCATCAATCAAAAATTCTCAATACTCAATCCACAATACTGAATCCTCAATCTTTAATCCTCAATACTGAAAGTTCAATCCCCAATCCTCAATCCTCAATCCTCAATCCTCGTTCTTCAATCCTCAATACCCAATCCTCAATCTTCAATCCTCAGTCCTCAATTCGCAATCCACAATCCTCAATCATCAGACCTCAAGTATCAATACTCAACCCTCAGTCCTCGTCCTCAATACACAACCCTCAATCATCAATGCTCAATCTTCAATACTCAATTCTCAATCCTCAATCCTCAGTCCTCAAACCTCAATCCTGAATCCTCAATCCTGAATCCTCAATCTTCAGCCCTCAGTCCTCAACAATCAGTTGTCAATCCTCAATCCTCCATAGAATATCATCAATTCACAGTTTTCAATACTCAATACTCAATCTGCAATCTTCAAATCTCTATCCACAAACATTAATTCTCATCACTCAACCCTCAACACTCAGTCCCCAATCCTCAATATTCAATCCTCAATCCTCAATCCTCAATCCACAATCCTCAACCTTCAATTCTCAATACTCAATCTTCAATCCTCAATCCTCAATCCTCAATCATCAATCCTCAATCCTCAATCCTCAATATACAATCCTCAATACTCAATCTTCAATCATCAATCCTCAATCCTCAATCCTCAGTCGTCAATCCTCAGTCATCAATCCTCAATCTTCAATACTCATCCTCAATCCTCAATCCTCAATCCTCAATCCTCAAACCTCAATCCTCATTCCTCAAACATCAATCCTCAACCCTCAGTCCTCATCCTCAATTCTCAATTCTCAAACCTCAATCCTCAATTCTCAATCGTCAATCCTCAATAATCAATCTCCAATCCTAGATCCTCAATCCCCAATCCTCAATCGTTAATCCTCAATGTTCAATCCTCAAACCCCAGTCCTCAATAATCAATACTCAATCTTCAATCCTCAATCCTCAATCCTCAATCCTCAATCGTCATTCCTCAAACCTCAGTCCTCATCCCTCAGTCCTCATCCTCAATTCCCAATTCTCAATCCTCAATCCTCAATCCTCAATCTTCAATCGTCAATAATCAATCTCCTATCCTAGATCCTCAATCCCCAATACTCTATCCTTAATCCTCCATATTCAATCCTCTATCCCCAGTCCACAATCTTCAATCCCCAAAGCTCAATAATCAATCCTCAATCCTCAGTCCTCAATCCCCTATCCTCAGTCCTCAATCCTCAATCCTCAATACTCAAACCTCAACCCTCAACCGTCAGTCCTCGTCCTCAATCCTCAACCCCCAATCCTCAATCCTCAATCTTCAATCATCAATACTCAATCTTCAATCCACAATCCTCAACCTTCAATCCTCAATACTCAATCTTCAATCCTCAATCCTCAGTCCTCAATCCTCAATTCTCAATCCTCAATCCTCAATATACAATCCTCAATACTCAATCTTCAATCATCAATCCTCAATCCTCAACCCTCAGTCGTCAATCCTCAGTCATCAATCCTCAATCTTCAATACTCAATCGTCAATCCTTAGTCCTCAATCCTCAATCCTCAGTCCTGAATTCTCAGTCCTCAAACCTCTATCCTGAATCCTCAATCCTGAATCCTCAATCTTGAGCCCTAGGTCCTCAACAATCAGTTGTCAATCCTCAATCCTCAATAGAACATCCTCAATTCACAGTTTTCTATACACAATACTCAAACTGCAATCTTCAAATCTCTATCCACAAATATCAATTCTCATCACTCAATCCTCAACACTCGGTCCTCTCTCTTCAATCCTCCATCCTCAATCCTCTATCCACAAGTGTCAATCCTCAATCCTCAATCCTCAACCCTCAATCCTCAGGCCTCAAACCTCAATTCCGAATCCTCAATCCTGAATGCTCAATCTTCATCCCACAGTCCGCAACAATAAATTGTCAATCCTCAATCCTCAATAGAGTATCCTCAATTCACAGTTATCAATACTCAATCCCCAATCTTCAATCTTCAAATCTCAATCCACAGACATCAATTCTCATCACTCAATCCTCAACACTCAGTCCTCAATCTTCAATCCTCAATCCTCAATCCTCAACCTTCAATCCTCCATACTCAATCTTCAATACTCAATCTTCAATCCTCAATCCTCAATCCTTAATCCTCAATCGTCAATCCTCAATCCCAATCCTCAATCTTCAATCCTGAATACTCAATCTTCAATCCTCAATCCTCAATCCTCAATCCTCAATCCTCAATCGTCAGTCTTCAATCCTCAATACTCAATCAGCAATCCTCAATCCTCAGCCCACAATCCTCAATCCTCATTCTTCAATCCTCAATACCCAATCCTCAATCTTCAATCCTCAATCCTCAATCCTCAACTCTCAAACCTCAATCCTTTGTCCTCAGTCCTCAAACGTCAATCCTCATCCCTCAGCCCTCATCCTCAATCCTCAATCCTCAATCCTCAATCCTCAATCCTCAATCATCAATCTTCAATCCTCAATACTCAATCGTCAATCCTCAATCCGCAGTCCTCAAACCTCAATTCTGGATCCTCAATCCTGAATCCTCAATCTTCAGCTCTCAGTCCTCAACAATCAGTTGTCAATCCTCAATCCTCAATAGAATATTCTCAATTCACAGTTTTCAATACTCAAAACTCAATCTGCAATCTTCCAACCTCTATCCACAAACATCAATTCTCATCACTCAACCCTCAGCACTCAGTCCTCAATGTTCAATCCTCAATCCTCAATTCTCAATCTTCATTCCTCAATACTGAATCTTCAATCCTCATTACTCAATCTTCAATCCTCAATCCTCAATCCTCAATCTTCAATCATCAATATTCAATCTTCAATCCTCAATACTCAATGCTCAATGCTCAATCCTCAATCCTCAATGTTCAATCCTCAATACCCAATCCTCAATCTTCAATCCTCAGTCCTCAATTGGCAATCCACAATCCTCAATCATCAGACCTCAAGTATCAATACTCAACCCTCAGTCCTCGTCCTCAATACACAACCCTCAATCATCAATCCTCAATCTTCAATACTCAATCCTCAATCCTCAATCCTCAGTCCTCAAACCTCAATCCTGAATCCTCAATCCTGAATCCTCAATCTTCAGCCCTCAGTCCTCAACAATCAGTTGTCAATCCTCAATCCTCCATAGAATATCATCAATTCACAGTTTTCAATACTCAATACTAAATCTGCAATCTTCAAATCTCTATCCACAAACATCAATTCTCATCACTCAACCCTCAACACTCAGTCCCCAATCCTCAATATTCAATCCTCAATCCTCAATCCTCAATCCACAATCCTCAACCTTCAATCCTCAATACTCAATCTTCAATCCTCAATCCTCAGTCCTCAATCCTCAATTCTCAATCCTCAATCCTCAATATACAATCCTCAATACTCAATCTTCAATCATCAATCCTCAATCCTCAACCCTCAGTCGTCAATCCTCAGTCATCAATCCTCAATCTTCAATACTCAATCGTCAATCCTTAGTCCTCAATCCTCAATCCTCAATCCTCGTTCCTCAAACCTCAATACTCAACCCTCAGTCTTCATCCTCAATTCTCAATCCTCAATCCTCAACCTTCAATCCTCAATAATCAATCTCCAATCCTACATCCTCAATCCCCAATCCTCAATACTTAATCCTCAATCTTCAATCCTCAATCGCCAGACCTCAATCTTCAATCCTCAATCATCAATCCTCAATCCTCAATACTCTATCCTCAATCCTCAATCCTCAAAACTCAATCCTCAACCCTCAACCCTCAACCCTCAAACCTCAATCCTCAACCCTCAGTCCTCATCCTCAATTCTCTATTCTCAATTCTCAATCCTCAATCCTCAATCCTCAATCCTCAATCTTCAATCCTCAATAATGAATCTCCAATCCTAGATCCTCAATCCCCAATCTTCAACCCTTAATCCTCAATCCTCAGTCATAAATCCTCAATCTTCAATACTCAATCGTCAATCCTCTGTCCTCAATCCTCAATCCTCAATCCTCAATCCTCAATATTTAATCCTCAATACTCAACCTTGAATCCGCAATCCTCAATCCTCAATCCTCAATCCTCAGTCAGAAATCCTCAATCTTCAATACCCAATCGTCAATCCCCATTCCTCAATCCTCAACCCTCAATCCTCAAACCTCAATCCTCAACCGTCAGTCCTCGTCCTGAATCCTCAACCCTCAATCCTCAATCCTCAATCTTCAATCATCAATAATCAATCTTCAATCCTCAACCATCAATCCTCAATCCTCAATCCTCAATCCGCAATCTTCAATCCTCAATCCTCAATCCTCAATCCTCAATCCTCAACCCTCAATCCTCAATCCTCAACGGTCAGTCCTCGTCCTCAATCCTCAAACCTCAATCCTCAATCCTCAATCCTCAATATTCAATCATCAATACTCAATCTTCAATCCTCAATCCTCTATACTCAATCCTCAATCCTCAATCCTCAATACTCAACACACAACCCTCAGCCATCAATCCTCAATACTCAACCATCAATCATCAATTCTCAATACTCAATCCACAATACTGAATCCTCAATCATCAATCCTCAATCTTCAATACTCAATCCTCAACCCTCAATCCTCAATCCTCAATCCTCAGTCATGAATACTCAATCTTCAATACTCATCCTCAATCCTCAATCCTCAATCCTCAATCCTCAAACCTCAATCCTCATTCCTCAAACATCAATCCTCAACCCTCAGTCCTCATCCTCAATTCTCAATTCTCAAACCTCAATCCTCAATTCTCAATCGTCAATCCTCAATAATCAATCTCCAATCCTAGATCCTCAATCCCCAATCCTCAATCGTTAATCCTCAATGTTCAATCCTCAAACCCCAGTCCTCAATAATCAATACTCAATCTTCAATCCTCAATCCTCAATCCTCAATCCTCAATCCTCATTCCTCAAACCTCAGTCCTCATCCCTCAGTCCTCATCCTCAATTCCCAATTCTCAATCCTCAATCTTCAATCCTCAATCTTCAATCGTCAATAATCAATCTCCTATCCTAGATCCTCAATACCCAATACTCTATCCTTAATCCTCCATATTCAATCCTCTATCCCCAGTCCACAATCTTCAATCCCCAAAGCTCAATAATCAATCCTCAATCCTCAATCCTCAACCCCCAATCCTCAATCCTCAATCTTCAATCATCAATACTCAATCTTCAATCCTCAATTCTCAATCTTCAATCTTCAATCCTCAATCCTCAATATTCAATACACAACCCTCAAACATCAATACTCAATACTCAATCCTCAATCCTCAATCCTCAATCCTCAATCCTCAATCCTCAATCCTCGATACTCAATCCTCAATCTTCAATCCTCAATACTCAATCTTCAATCCTCAATCCTAAAACCTCAATCATTAATCCTCAATCCTCAATCCTCAATCCACAATCTTCAATCGTCAATACTCAATCTTCAGCCCTCAATTCTCAATTCTCAATCCTCAATCCTCAATCCTCAATCTTCAATCCTCAATAACCAATCTCTTATCCTAGACCCTCAATCCCCAATACTCTATCTTTAATCCTCTATATTCAATCCTCTATCCCCAGTCCACAATCTTCAATCCCCAAAGCTCAATAATCAATCGTCAATCCTCAATCCTCAGTCCTCAAACCTGAATTCTGGATCCTCAATCCTGAATCCTCAATCATCAGCTCTCAGTCCTCAACAATCAGTTATCAATCCTCAATCCTCAATAGAATATCCTCAATTCACAGTTTTCAATACTCAATACTCAATCTGCAATCTTCCAACCTCTATCCACAAACATCAATCCTCATCACTCAACCCTCAGCACTCAGTCCTCAATGTTCAATCCTCAATCCTCAATTCTCAATCTTCATTCCTCAATACTGAATCTTCAATCCTCAATACTCAATCTTCAATCCTCAATCCTCAATCCTCAATCCTCAATCCTCAATCCTCAATCTTCAATCATCAATCCTCAGTCATCAATCCTCAATCTTCAATACTCAATCGTCAATCCGCAGTCCTCAATCCTCAATCCTAGATCCTCAATCCCCAATCCTCAATCCTTAATCCTCAATTTTCAATCCTCAATCCCCAGTCCTCAATCTTCAATCCTCAATGCTCAATCCTCAATCCTCAATCCTCAGTCCTCAATCCTCAATCCTCAATCCTCAATCCTCAATCCTCAAACTTCAATCCTCAACCGTCAGTCCTCGTACTCAATCCTCAACCCTCAACCCTCAATCCTCAATCTTCAATCATCAATACTCAACCTTCAATCCTCAATTCTCAATCCTCAATCTTCAATCCTCAATCCTCAATATTCAACACGAACCCATCTACCATCAATTCTCAATACTCAACCATCAATCCTCAATTCTCAATACTCAATAGAATATCCTGAATTCTCATGATTCAATACTCAATCCACAATATTCAATAATCAAATCTCAATCCTCAAACATCAATTCTCAACACGCATTCCTCAACACTCGGTCTTCTCTCTTCAATCCTCCATCGTCTATTCTCTATCCTCAAGTGTCAATCCTCAATCCTCAATCCTCAACCCTCAATCGTCAGGCCTCAAACCTCAATTCCGAATCCTCAATCCTGAATGCTCAATCTTCATCCCACAGTCCGCAACAATCAATTGTCAATCCTCAATCCTCAATAGAGTATCCTCAATTCACAGTTTTCAATACTCAATCCCCAATATTCAATCTTCAAATCTCAATCCACAGACATCAATTCTCATCACTCAACCCTCAACACTCAGTCCTCAATCTTCAATCCTCAATCCTCAATCCTCAATCTTCAATCCTCCATACTCAACCTTCAATCCTCGATCTTCAATCATCAATCCTCAATCCTCAATCCTCAGTCATCAATCCTCAATCTTCAATACTCAATCCTCAATCCTCAATCCTGAATCCTCAATCCTCAATCCTCATTCCTCAAACCTCAATCCTCAACCCTCAGTCCTCATACTCAATTCTCAGTCCTCATTCCTCAATCCTCAATCCTCAATCTTCAATCCACAATAATCAATCTCCTATCCTAGATCCTCAATCCCCAATACTCTATCCTTAATCCTCTATATTCAATCCTCTATCCCCAGTCCACAATCTTCAATCCCCAAAGCTCAATAATCAATCCTCAATCCTCAGTCCTCAATCCCAAATCCTCAGTCCTCAATCCTCAATCCTCAATACTCAAACCTCAACCCTCAACCGTCAGTCCTCGTCCTCAATCCTCAACCCCCAATCCTCAATCCTCAATCTTCAATCATCAATACTCAATCTTCAATCCTCAATTCTCAATCTTCAATCCTCAATCCTCAATCCTCAATATTCAATACACAACCCTCAAACATCAATACTCAATACTCAGTCATCAATCCTCAATTCTCAATTCTCAATAGAATATCCTGAATTCTCAGCCTTCAATACTCAATCCTCAATCTTCAGTCTTCAAGTCTCCATCCACAAACATCAATTCTCATCACTCAACCCTCAACACTCAATCCTCTATCCTCAATCCTCAATCTTCAATCCTCAATCCTCAAACCTCAATCCTCAATCCTCAATCCTCAATCCTCAATCATCAATCCCCAATCCTCAATCCTTAATCCTCAATTTTCAATCCTCAATCCTCAATCCTCAATCATCAATCCTCAATCTTCAATACTCAATCCTCAACCCTCAATCCTCAATCGTCAATCCTCAGTCATGAATACTCAATCTTCAATACTCATCCTCAATCCTCAATCCTCAATCCTCAATCCTCAAACCTCAATCCTCGTTCCTCAAACATCAATCCTCAACCCTCAGTCCTCATCCTCAATTCTCAATTCTCAAACCTCAATCCTCAATTCTCAATCGTCAATCCTCAATAATCAATCTCCAATCCTAGATCCTCAATCCCCAATCCTCAATCGTTAATCCTCAATGTTCAATCCTCAAACCCCAGTCCTCAATAATCAATACTCAATCTTCAATCCTCAATCCTCAATCCTCAATCCTCAATCCTCATTCCTCAAACCTCAGTCCTCATCCCTCAGTCCTCATCCTCAATTCTCAATTCTCAATCCTCAATCCTCAATCCTCAATCTTCAATCGTCAATAATCAATCTCCTATCCTAGATCCTCAATCCCCAATACTCTATCCTTAATCCTCCATATTCAATCCTCTATCCCCAGTCCACAATCTTCAATCCCCAAAGCTCAATAATCAATCCTCAATCCTCAGTCCCCAATCCCCAATCCTCAGTCCTCAATCCTCAATCCTCAATACTCAAACCTCAACCCTCAACCGTCAGTCCTCGTCCTCAATCCTCAACCCCCAATCCTCAATCCTCAATCTTCAATCATCAATACTCAATCTTCAATCCTCAATTCTCAATCTTCAATCTTCTATCCTCAATCCTCAATATTCAATACACAACCCTCAAACATCAATACTCAATACTCAATCCTCAATCCTCAATCCTCAATCCTCAATCCTCAATCCTCAATCCTCGATACTCAATCCTCAATCTTCAATCCTCAATACTCAATCTTCAATCCTCAATCCTAAAACCTCAATCCTTAATCCTCAATCCTCAATTCTCAATCCTCAATCTTCAATCGTCAATACTCAATCTTCAGTCCTCAATTCTCAATTCTCAATCCTCAATCCTCAATCCTCAATCTTCAATCCTCAATAACCAATCTCTTATCCTAGACCCTCAATCCCCAATACTCTATCTTTAATCCTCTATATTCAATCCTCTATCCCCAGTCCACAATCTTCAATCCCCAAAGCTCAATAATCAATCGTCAATCCTCAATCCTCAGTCCTCAAACCTGAATTCTGGATCCTCAATCCTGAATCCTCAATCATCAGCTCTTAGTCCTCAACAATCAGTTGTCAATCCTCAATCCTCAATAGAATATCCTCAATTCACAGTTTTCAATACTCAATACTCAATCTGCAATCTTCCAACCTCTATCCACAAACATCAATCCTCATCACTCAACCCTCAGCACTCAGTCCTCAATGTTCAATCCTCAATCCTCAATTCTCAATCTTCATTCCTCAATACTGAATCTTCAATCCTCAATACTCAATCTTCAATCCTCAATCCTCAATCCTCAATCCTCAATCCTCAATCTTCAATCATCAATCCTCAGTCATCAATCCTCAATCTTCAATACTCAATCGTCAATCCGCAGTCCTCAATCCTCAATCCTAGATCCTCAATCCCCAATCCTCAATCCTTAATCCTCAATTTTCAATCCTCAATCCCCAGTCCTCAATCTTCAATCCTCAATGCTCAATCCTCAATCCTCAATCCTCAGTCCTCAATCCTCAATCCTCAATCATCAATCCTCAATCCTCAACCGTCAGTCCTCGTCCTCAGTCCTCAACCCTCAGTAATCAATCCTCAAACCTCAATCCTCAACCGTCAGTCCTCGTCCTCAATCCTCAACCCTCAACCCTCAATTCTCAATACTCAATAGAGTATCCTGAATTCTCATGGTTCAATGCTCAATCCCCAATCTTCAATCTTCAAATCTCAATCCACAAACATCAATTCTCATCACTCAACCCTCAACACTCGGTTCTGAATCTTCAATCCTCAATCCTCAATCCTCAATCTTCAATCATCAATACTCAACCTTCAATCCTCAATTCCCAATTCTCAATCCGCAATCCTCAATCCTCAATCGTCAATCCTCAATCCCCAATCCTCAATCTTCAATCCTCAATCCTCAATCCTCGATACTCAATCCTCAATTTTCAATCCTCAATACTCAATCTTCAATCCTCAATCCTAAAACCTCAAACCTTAATCCTCAATCCTCAATCCTCAATCCTCAATCCTCAATCTTCAATCGTCAATACTCAATCTTTAGTACTCAATCCTCAATCCTCAATCCTCAATTCTCAATCCTCAATCCTCAATCCTCAGACCTCAAGCATCAATAGTTAACCCTCAGACCTCATCCTCAATCCACAACCCTCAATCCTCAATCCTCAATCCTCAATCTTCAATCATCAATATTCAATCTTCAATCCTCAATACTAAATCCTCAATGCTCAATCCTCAATCCTCAATGTTCAATCCTCAATACCCAATCCTCAATCTTCAATCCTCAATCATCAATCCTCAATCCTCAGTCCTGAATTCTCAGTCCTCAAACCTCTATCCTGAATCCTCAATCCTGAATCCTCAATCTTCAGCCCTAGGTCCTCAACAATCAGTTGTCAATCCTCAATCCTCAATAGAACATCCTCAATTCACAGTTTTCTATACACAATACTCAAACTGCAATCTTCAAATCTCTATCCACAAATATCAATTCTCAACACTCAATCCTCAACACTCGGTCCTCTCTCTTCAATCCTCCATCCTCAATCCTCTATCCACAAGTGTCAATCCTCAATCCTCAATCCTCAACCCTCAATCCTCAGGCCTCAAACCTCAATTCCGAATCCTCAATCCTGAATGCTCAATCTTCATCCCACAGTCCGCAACAATAAATTGTCAATCCTCAATCCTCAATAGAGTATCCTCAATTCACAGTTATCAATACTCAATCCCCAATCTTCAATCTTCAAATCTCAATCCACAGACATCAATTCTCATCACTCAATCCTCAACACTCAGTCCTCAATCTTCAATCCTCAATCCTCAATCCTCAACCTTCAATCCTCCATACTCAATCTTCAATACTCAATCTTCAATCCTCAATCCTCAATCCTTAATCCTCAATCGTCAATCCTCAATCCCAATCCTCAATCTTCAATCCTGAATACTCAATCTTCAATCCTCAATCCTCAATCCTCAATCCTCAATCCTCAATCGTCAGTCTTCAATCCTCAATACTCAATCAGCAATCCTCAATCCTCAGCCCACAATCCTCAATCCTCATTCTTCAATCCTCAATACCCAAACCTCAATCTTCAATCCTCAATCCTCAATCCTCAACTCTCAAACCTCAATCCTTTGTCCTCAGTCCTCAAACCTCAATCCTCATCCCTCAGCCCTCATCCTCAATCCTCAATCCTCAATCCTCAATCCTCAATCCTCAATCCTCAATCTTCAATCCTCAATACTCAATCGTCAATCCTCAATCCGCAGTCCTCAAACCTCAATTCTGGATCCTCAATCCTGAATCCTCAATCTTCAGCTCTCAGTCCTCAACAATCAGTTGTCAATCCTCAATCCTCAATAGAATATTCTCAATTCACAGTTTTCAATACTCAAAACTCAATCTGCAATCTTCCAACCTCTATCCACAAACATCAATTCTCATCACTCAACCCTCAGCACTCAGTCCTCAATGTTCAATCCTCAATCCTCAATTCTCAATCTTCATTCCTCAATACTGAATCTTCAATCCTCATTACTCAATCTTCAATCCTCAATCCTCAATCCTCAATCTTCAATCATCAATATTCAATCTTCAATCCTCAATACTCAATGCTCAATGCTCAATCCTCAATCCTCAATGTTCAATCCTCAATACCCAATCCTCAATCTTCAATCCTCAATCCTCAGTCCTCAATCCTCAGTCCTCAATTCTCAGTCCTCAAACCTCCATCCTGAATCCTCAATCCTGAATCCTCAATCTTCAGCCCTAGGTCCTCAACAATCAGTTGTCAATCCTGAATCCTCAATAGAACATCCTCAATTCACAGTTTTCAATACACAATACTCAAACTGCAATCTTCAAATCAATATCCACAAACATCAATTCTCAACACTCAATCCTCAACACTCGGTCCTCTCTCTTCAATCCTTCATCCTCAATCCTCTATCCACAAGTGTCAATCCTCAATCCTCAACCCTCAGCCCTCAATCCTCAGCCCTCAATCCTCAGGCCTCAAACCTCAATTCCGAATCCTCAATCCTGAATGCTCAATCTTCATCCCACAGTCCGCAACAATCAATTGTCAATCCTCAATCCTCAATAGAGTATCCTCAATTCACAGTTATCAATACTCAATCCCCAATCTTCAATCTTCAAATCTCAATCTACAAACATCAATTCTCATCACTCAACCCTCAGCACTCAGTCCTCAATGTTCAATCCTCAATCCTCAATTCTCAATCTTCATTCCTCAATACTGAATCTTCAATCCACATTACTCAATCTTCAATCCTCAATCCTCAATCCTCAATCCTCAATCCTCAATCACGAATCCTCAATCCTCAATCCTCAATTTTCAATCCTCAGTACTCAATCTTCAATCCTCAATCCTCAGTCCTCAAACCTCAATTCTGAATCCTCAATCCTGAATCCTCAATCTTCAGCTCTCAGTCCTCAACAACCAGTTGTCAATCCTCAATCCTCAAAAGAATATACTCAATTCACAGTTTTCAATACTCAATACTCAATCTGCAATCTTCCAACCTCTATCCACAAACATCAATTCAAATCACTCAACATTCAACACTCTGTCCACAATCTACAATCCTCAATCCTCAATCATCAACCTTCAATCCTCAATACTCAATCTTCAATACTCAATCCTCAATCCTCAATCCTCAATCCTCAATCCTCGATCCTCAATCCTCAATCTTCAATTCTCAATCCTCAATCCTCAATAGTCAGTCTCCAATCCTAGATCCTCAATCACCAATCCTCAATCCTTAATCCTCAATCTTCAATCCTCAATCCTCAATTCTCAATCCTCAATACTCATTCCTCAATCCTCAATCCTCAACACTCAATCCTCAATCCTCAATCCACAATCCTCAATCCTCAATCACCAACCTTCAATCGTCAATACTGAATCTTCAATTCTCAATCCTCAATTCTGAATCGTCAATCCTCATTCTTCAACCCTCAATACCCAATCCTCAATTCTCAATCCTCAATCCTCAATCCTGAATACTCAATCTTCAATCCTCAATCCTCAATCCTCAAACCTCAATCCTCAATCCTCAGTAATCAATCCTCAATCCTCAATACACAATCGTCAATCTTCAACACTCAATCATCAACACTCAATCCTCAATCTTCAATCCTCAATCCCCAATACTCAATCTTCAATCCTCAATCCTCAATCCTCAATCCCCAATCCTCAATCTTCAATCCTCAATACTCAATCTTCAATTCTCAATCCGCAATCCTCAATCCTCAATCCTCAATCCTCAATCCTCAATCCTCAATCTTCAATCCTCAACCGTCAGTTCTCGTACTCAATCCTCAACCCTCAATCCTCAATCCTCAATCTTCAATCATCAATACTCAATCTTCAATCCTCAATTCTCAATCCTCAATCTTCAATCCTCAATCCTCAATACTCAGCACACAACCATCAACCATCAATTGTCAATACTCAACCATCAATCCTCAATTCTCAATACTCAATAGAATATCCTGAATTCTCATGATTCAATACTCAATCCACAATATTCAATAATCAAATCTCAATCCTCAAACATCAATTCTCAAAACTCCATCCTCAACACTCGGTCCTCTCTCTTCAATCCTCCATCCTCAACCCTCTATCCACAAGTGTCAATCCTCAATCCTCAATCCTCAACCCCCAATCCTCAGGCCTCAAACCTCAATTCCGAATCCTCAATCCTGAATGCTCAATCTTCATCCCACAGTCCGCAACAATCAATTGTCAATCCTCAATCCTCAATAGAGTATCCTCAATTCACAGTTATCAATACTCAATCCCCAATCTTCAATCTTCAAATCTCAATCCACAGACATCAATTCTCATCACTCAACCCTCAACACTCAGTTCTGAATCTTCAATCCTCAATCCTCAATCCTCAATCTTCAATCATCAATACTCAACATTCAATCCTCAATCCTCAATTCTCAATTCGCAATCCTCAATCCTCAATCGTCAATCCTCAATCCCCAATCCTCAATCTTCAATCCTCAATCCTCAATCCTCGATACTCAATCCTCAATCCTCAATCCTCAAGCCTGAATCCACAATCCTCAATCTTCAATCCTGAATACTCAATCTTCAATCCTCAACCCTCAATCCACAATCCTCAATCCTCAGTCCTGAATACTCAATCTTCAATACTCACTCATCAATTCTCAATCCTCAATCCTCGATCCTCAAACCTCAATCCTCATTCCTCAAACCTCAATCCTCAACCCTCAGTCCTCATCCTCAATTCTCAATTCTCAATCCTCAATCCTCAATCCTCAGTCTTCAATCCTCAATAATCGATCTCCTATCTTAGATCCTCAATCCCCAATCTTCAATACTTAATCCTCAATCCTCAATCCTCAATCCACTGTCCTCGATCTTCAATCCTCAAAGCTCAATCCTCAATCCTCAATCCTCAGTCATCAGTCCTCAATCCTCAATCCTCAAACCTCAATCCTCAACCCTCAGTCCTCATCCTCAATTCTCAATCCTCAATCCTCAAACCTCAATCTTCTATCCTCAATACTCAATCCTCAATCCTCAATACTCAACCACCAATCCTCCATTCTCAATACTCAATAGCATATCCTGAATTCTCAGTATTCAATACTCATACCTCAACCTCAACCCTCAGCCCTCATCCTCCATCCTCAATCCTCAATCCTCAATCCTCAATCCTAAATCATCAATCCTCAATCTTCAATACTCAATCCTCAATCCTCAATCCTCAATACTCGACCATCAATCCTCAATTCCCGATACTCAATAGAATATCCTGAATTCTCAGTATTCAATACTCAAACCTCAATCCTCAACCATCAGCCCTCATCCTCCACCCTCAATCCTCAATCCTCAAACCTCAATCTTCAATCCTCAATACTCAATCTTCGATCCTCAATCCTCAACCCACAATCCTCAATCCTCAACCCTCAATCCTCAGCCCTCAATCCTCATTCCTCAAACCTCAATCCTCAACCCTCAGTCCTCATCCTCAACTCTCAATTCTCAATCCTCAATCCTCAATTTTCAATCTTCAATCCTCAATAATCTATCCCCAATTCTAGATCCTCAATCCCCAATACTCGATCGTTAATCCTCAATCTTCAATACTCAATCCCCGATCCTCAATCTTCAATCCTCAATCCCCAATACTCAATCTTTAATCCTCAATCCTCAATCCTCAATCCTCAATCCTCAATCCTCGATCCTCAATCCTCAATCTTCAATTCTCAATCCTCAATCCTCAATAGTCAGTCTCCAATCCTAGATCCTCAATCACCAATCCTCAATCCTTAATCCTCAATCTTCAATCCTCAATCCTCAATTCTCAATCCTCAATACTCATTCCTCAATCCTCAATCCTCAACACTCAATCCTCAATCCACAATCCTCAATCCTCAATCACCAACCTTCAATCGTCAATACTCAATCTTCAATCCTCAATCCTCAATTCTGAATCGTCAATCCTCATTCTTCAACCCTCAATACCCAATCCTCAATTCTCAATCCTCAATCCTCAATCCTGAATACTCAATCTTCAATCCTCAATCCTCAATCCTCAATCCTCAATCCTCAATCCTCAGTAATCAATCCTCAATCCTCAATACACAATCGTCAATCTTCAACACTCAATCATCAACACTCAATCCTCAATCTTCGATCCTCAATCCCCAATACTCAATCTTCAATCCTCAATCCTCAATCCTCAATCCTCAATCCTCAATCTTCAATCCTCAATACTCAATCTTCAATTCTCAATCCGCAATCCTCAATCCTCAATCCTCAATCCTCAATCCTCAATCCTCAATCTTCAATCCTCAACCGTCAGTTCTCGTACTCAATCCTCAACCCTCAATCCTCAATCCTCAATCTTCAATCATCAATACTCAATCTTCAATCCTCAATTCTCAATCCTCAATCTTCAATCCTCAATCCTCAATATTCAACACGAACCCATCTACCATCAATTCTCAATACTCAACCATCAATCCCCAATTCTCAATACTCAATAGAATATCCTGTATTCTCATGATTCAATACTCAATCCACAATATTCAATAATCAAATCTCAATCCTCAAACATCAATTCTCAAAACTCCATCCTCAACACTCGGTCCTCTCTCTTCAATCCTCCATCCTCAATCCTATATCCACAAGTGTCAATCCTCAATCCTCAATCCTCAACCCCCAATCCTCAGGCCTCAAACCTCAATTCCGAATCCTCAATCCTGAATGCTCAATCTTCATCCCACAGTCCGCAACAATCAATTGTCAATCCTCAATCCTCAATAGAGTATCCTCAATTCACAGTTATCAATACTCAATCCCCAATCTTCAATCTTCAAATCTCAATCCACAGACATCAATTCTCATCACTCAACCCTCAACACTCAGTTCTGAATCTTCAATCCTCAATCCTCAATCCTTAATCTTCAATCATCGATACTCAACATTCAATCCTCAATCCTCAATTCTCAATTCGCAATCCTCAATCCTCAATCGTCAATCCTCAATCCCCAATCCTCAATCTTCAATCCTCAATCCTCAATCCTCGATACTCAATCCTCAATCTTCAATCCTCAATACTCAATCTTCAATCCTCAATCCTAAAACCTCAAACCTTAATCCTCAATCCTCACTCCTCAATCCTCAATTCTCAATCTTCAATCGTCAATACTCAATCTTCAGTACTCAATCCTCAATCCTCAATCCTCAATTCTCAATCCTCAATCCTCAATCCTCAATCCTCAATCCTCAGTCTTCAATCCTCAATAATCGATCTCCTATCTTAGATCCTCAATCCCCAATCTTCAATACTTAATCCTCAATCTTCAATCCTCAATCCACTGTCCTCGATCTTCAATCCTCAATGCTCAATCCTCAATCCTCAATCCTCAGTCATCAGTCCTCAATCCTCAATCCTCAAACCTCAATCCTCAACCCTCAGTCCTCATCCTCAATTCTCAATCCTCAATCCTCAAACCTCAATCTTCAATCCTCAATACTCAATCCTCAATCCTCAATACTCAACCATCAATCCTCAATTCTCAATACTCAATAGCATATCCTGAATTCTCAGTATTCAATACTCTTACCTCAACCTCAACCCTCAGCCCTCATCCTCCATCCTCAATCCCCAATCCTCAATCCTCAATCCTAAATCATCAATCCTCAATCTTCAATACTCAATCCTCAATCCTCAATCCTCAATACTCGACCATCAATCCTCAATTCCCAATACTCAATAGAATATCCTGAATTCTCAGTATTCAATACTCAAACCTCAATCCTCAACCATCAGCCCTCATCCTCCACCCTCAATCCTCAATCCTCAAACCTCAATCTTCAATCCTCAATACGCAATCTTCGATCCTCAATCCTCAACCCACAATCCTCAATCCTCAACCCTCAATCCTCAGCCCTCAATCCTCATTCTTCAAACCTCAATCCTCAACCCTCAGTCCTCATCCTCAACTCTCAATTCTCAATCCTCAATCCTCAATTTTCAATCTTCAATCCTCAATAATCTATCTCCAATTCTAGATCCTCAATCCCCAATACTCGATCGTTAATCCTCAATCTTCAATCCTCAATCCCCAATCCTCAATCTTCAATCCTTAATCCCCAATACTCAATCTTTAATCCTCAATCCTCAATCCTCAATCCTCAATCCTCAATCCTCGATCCTCAATCCTCAATCTTCAATTCTCAATCCTCAATCCTCAATAGTCAGTCTCCAATCCTAGATCCTCAATCACCAATCCTCAATCCTTAATCCTCAATCTTCAATCCTCAATCCTCAATTCTCAATCCTCAATACTCAGTCCTCAATCCTCATTCCTCAACACTCAATCCTCAATCCACAATCCTCAATCCTCAATCACCAACCTTCAATCGTCAATACTCAATCTTCAATCCTCAATCCTCAGTTCTGAATCGTCAATCCTCATTCTTCAACCCTCAATACCCAATCCTCAATTCTCAATCCTCAATCCTCAATCCTGAATACTCAATCTTCAATCCTCAATCCTCAATCCTCAATCCTCAATCCTCAATCCTCAGTAATCAATCCTCAATCCTCAATACACAATCGTCAATCTTCAACACTCAATCATCAACACTCAATCCTCAATCTTCAATCCTCAATCCCCAATACTCAATCTTCAATCCTCAATCCTCAATCCTCAATCCTCAATCCTCAATCTTCAATCCTCAATACTCAATCTTCAATTCTCAATCCGCAATCCTCAATCCTCAATCCTCAATCCTCAATCCACAATCCTCAATCTTCAATCCTCAACCGTCAGTTCTCGTACTCAATCCTCAACCCTCAATCCTCAATCCTCAATCTTCAATCATCAATACTCAATCTTCAATCCTCAATTCTCAATCCTCACCCTTCAATCCTCAATCCTCAATACTCAGCACACAACCATCAACCATCAATTGTCAATACTCAACCATCAATCCTCAATTCTCAATACTCAATAGAATATCCTGAATTCTCATGATTCAATACTCAATCCACAATATTCAATAATCAAATCTCAATCCTCAAACATCAATTCTCAAAACTCCATCCTCAACACTCGGTCCTCTCTCTTCAATCCTCCATCCTCAATCCTCTATCCACAAGTGCCAATCCTCAATCCTCAATCCTCAACCCCCAATCCTCAGGCCTCAAACCTCAATTCCGAATCCTCAATCCTGAATGCTCAATCTTCATCCCACAGTCCGCAACAATCAATTGTCAATCCTCAATCCTCAATAGAGTATCCTCAATTCACAGTTATCAATACTCAATCCCCAATCTTCAATCTTCAAATCTCAATCCACAGACATCAATTCTCATCACTCAACCCTCAACACTCAGTTCTGAATCTTCAATCCTCAATCCTCAATCCTCAATCTTCAATCATCAATACTCAACATTCAATCCTCAATCCTCAATTCTCAATTCGCAATCCTCAATCGTCAATTCTCAATCCCCAATCCTCAATCTTCAATCCTCAATCCTCAATCCTCGATACTCAATCCACAATCTTCAATCCTCAATACTCAATCTTCAATCCTCAATCCTAAAACCTCAAACCTTAATCCTCAATCCTCACTCCTCAATCCTCAATCCTCAATCTTCAATCGTCAATACTCAATCTTCAGTACTCAATCCTCAATCCTCAATCCTCAATTCTCAATCCTCAATCCTCAATCCTCAATCCTCAATCCTCAGTCTTCAATCCTCAATAATCGATCTCCTATCTTAGATCCTCAATCCCCAATCTTCAATACTTAATCCTCAATCTTCAATCCTCAATCCACTGTCCTCGATCTTCAATCCTCAATGCTCAATCCTCAATCCTCAATCCTCAGTCATCAGTCCTCAATCCTCAATCCTCAAACCTCAATCCTCAACCCTCAGTCCTCATCCTCAATTCTCAATCCTCAATCCTCAAACCTCAATCTTCAATCCTCAATACTCAATCCTCAATCCTCAATACTCAACCATCAATCCTCAATTCTCAATACTCAATAGCATATCCTGAATTCTCAGTATTCAATACTCATACCTCAACCTCAACCCTCAGCCCTCATCCTCCATCCTCAATCCTCAATCCTCAATCCTCAATCCTAAATCATCAATCCTCAATCTTCAATACTCAATCCTCAATCCTCAATCCTCAATACTCGACCATCAATCCTCAATTCCCAATACTCAATAGAATATCCTGAACTCTCAGTATTCAATACTCAAACCTCAATCCTCAACCATCAGCCCTCATCCTCCACCCTCAATCCTCAATCCTCAAACCTCAATCTTCAATCCTCAATACTCAATCTTCGATCCTCAATCCTCAACCCACAATCCTCAATCCTGAACCCTCAATCCTCAGCCCTCAATCCTCATTCCTCAAACCTCAATCCTCAACCCTCAGTCCTCATCCTCAACTCTCAATTCTCAATCCTCAATCCTCAATTTTCAATCTTCAATCCTCAATAATCTATCTCCAATTCTAGATCCTCAATCCCCAATACTCGATCGTTAATCCTCAATCTTCAATCCTCAATCCCCAATCCTCAATCTTCAATCCTCAATCCCCAATACTCAATCTTTAATCCTCAATCCTCAATCCTCAATCCTCAATCCTCAATCCTCGATCCTCAATCCTCAATCTTCAATTCTCAATCCTCAATCCTCAATAGTCAGTCTCCAATCCTAGATCCTCAATCACCAATCCTCAATCCTTAATCCTCAATCTTCAATCCTCAATCCTCAATTCTCAATCCTCAATACTCATTCCTCAATCCTCAATCCTCAACACTCAATCCTCAATCCACAATCCTCAATCCTCAATCACCAACCTTCAATCGTCAATACTCAATCTTCTATCCTCAATCCTCAATTAAGAATCGTCAATCCTCATTCTTCAACCCTCAATACCCAATCCTCAATTCTCAATCCTCAATCCTCAATCCTGAATACTCAATCTTCAATCCTCAATCCTCAATCCTCAATCCTCAATCCTCAATCCTCAGTAATCAATCCTCAATCCTCAATACACAATCGTCAATCTTCAACACTCAATCATCAACACTCAATCCTCAATCTTCAATCCTCAATCCCCAATACTCAATCTTCAATCCTCAATCCTCAATCCTCAATCCTCAATCCTCAATCTTCAATCCTCAATACTCGATCTTCAATTCTCAATCCGCAATCCTCAATCCTCAATCCTCAATCCTCAATCCTCAATCCTCAATCTTCAATCCTCAACCGTCAGTTCTCGTACTCAATCCTCAACACTCAATCCTCAATCCTCAATCTTCAATCATCAATACTCAATCTTCAATCCTCAATTCTCAATCCTCAATCTTCAATCCTCAATCCTCAATACTCAGCACACAACCGTCAACCATCAATTGTCAATACTCAACCATCAATCCTCAATTCTCAATACTCAATAGAATATCCTGAATTCTCATGATTCATTACTCAATCCACAATATTCAATAATCAAATCTCAATCCTCAAACATCAATTCTCAAAACTCCATCCTCAACACTCGGTCCTCTCTCTTCAATCCTCCATCCTCAATCCTCTATCCACAAGTGTCAATCCTCAATCCTCAATCCTCAACCCCCAATCCTCAGGCCTCAAACCTCAATTCCGAATCCTCAATCCTGAATGCTCAATCTTCATCCCACAGTCCGCAACAATCAATTGTCAATCCTCAATCCTCAATAGAGTATCCTCAATTCACAGTTATCAATACTCAATCCCCAATCTTCAATCTTCAAATCTCAATCCACAGACATCAATTCTCATCACTCAACCCTCAACACTCAGTTCTGAATCTTCAATCCTCAATCCTCAATCCTCAATCTTCAATCATCAATACTCAACATTCAATCCTCAATCCTCAATTCTCAATTCGCAATCCTCAATCCTCAATCGTCAATCCTCAATCCCCAATCCTCAATCTTCAATCCTCAATCCCCAATCCTCGATACTCAATCCTCAACCTTCAATCCTCAATACTCAATCTTCAATCCTCAATCCTAAAACCTCAAACCTTAATCCTCAATCCTCACTCCTCAATCCTCAATCCTCAATCTTCAATCGTCAATACTCAATCTTCAGTACTCAATCCTCAATCCTCAATCCTCAATTCTCAATCCTCAATCCTCAATCCTCAGACCTCAAGCATCAATAGTTAACCCTCAGACCTCGTCCTCAATCCACAACCCTCAATCCTCAATCCTCAATCTTCAATCATCAATATTCAATCTTCAATCCTCAATACTCAATGCTCAATGCTCAATCCTCAATCCTCAATGTTCAATCCTCAATACCCAATCCTCAATCTTCAATCCTCAATCCTCAATCCTCAATCCTCAGTCCTCAATTCTCAGTCCTCAAACCTCTATCCTGAATCCTCAATCCTGAATCCTCAATCTTCAGCCCTAGGTCCTCAACAATCAGTTGTCAATCCTGAATCCTCAATAGAACATCCTCAATTCACAGTTTTCAATACACAATACTCAAACTGCAATCTTCAAATCAATATCCACAAACATCAATTCTCAACACTCAATCCTCAACACTCGGTCCTCTCTCTTCAATCCTCCATCCTCAATCCTCTATCCACAAGTGTCAATCCTCAATCCTCAATCCTCAACCCTCAATCCTCAGGCCTCAAACCTCAATTCCGAATCCTCAATCCTGAATGCTCAATCTTCATCCCACAGTCCGCAACAATCAATTGTCAATCCTCAATCCTCAATAGAGTATCCTCAATTCACAGTTATCAATACTCAATCCCCAATCTTCAATCTTCATATCTCAATCCACAGACATCAATTCTCATCACTCTATCCTCAACACTCAGTCCTCAATCTTCAATCCTCAATCCTCAATCCTCAATCTTCAATCCTCCATACTCAATCTTCAATCCTCAACCTTCAATCCTCAATCCTCAATCTTCAATCCTCAATCCTCAATCCTCAATACTCATTCCTCAATCCTCAATCCTCAACACTCAATCCTCAATCCACAATCCTCAATCCTCAATCACCAACCTTAAATCGTCAATACTCAATCTTCAATCCTCAATCCTCAATACTCAATCCTCAATCCTCAATCCTCAATCCTCAATACCCAATCCTCAATCCTCAATCCTCAATCCTCAAGCCTCAATCCACACTCCTCAATCTTCAATCCTGAATACTCAATCTCCAATCCTCAACCCTCAATCCACAATCCTCAATCCTCAGTCCTGAATACTCAATCTTCAATACTCACTCATCAATTCTCAATCCTCAATCCTCGATCCTCAAACCTCAATCCTCATTCCTCAAACCTCAATCCTCAACCCTCAGTCCTCATCCTCAATTCTCAATTCTCAATCCTCAATCCTCAATCCTCAGTCTTCAATCCTCAATAATCGATCTCCTATCCTAGATCCTCAATCCCCAATCCTCAATACTTAATCCTCAATCTTCAGTCCTCAATCCACAGTCCTCGATCTTCAATCCTCAATGCTCAATCCTCAATCCTCAATCCTCAGTCATCAGTCCTCAATCCTCAATCCTCAAACCTCAATCCTCAACCCTCAGTCCTCATCCTCAATTCTCAATCCTCAATCCTCAAACCTCAATCTTCAATCCTCAATACTCAATCCTCAATCCTCAATACTCAACCATCAATCCTCAATTCTCAGTACTCAATAGCATATCCTGAATTCTCAGTATTCAATACTCAAACCTCAATCCTCAACCCTCAGCCCTCATCCTCCATCCTCAATCCTCAATCCTCAATCCTCAATCCTAAATCATCAATCCTCAATCTTCAATACTCAATCCTCAATCCTCAATCCTCAATACTCGACCATCAATCCTCAATTCCCAATACTCAATAGAATATCCTGAATTCTCAGTATTCAATACTCAAACTTCAAACCTCAACCATCAGCCCTCATGCTCCACCCTCAATCCTCAATCCTCAAACCTCAATCTTCAATCCTCAATACTCAATCTTCGATCCTCAATCCTCAACCCACAATCCTCAATCCTCAACCCTCAATCCTCAGCCCTCAATCCTCATTCCCCAAACCTCAAACCTCAACCCTCAGTCCTCATCCTCAACTCTCAATTCTCAAACCTCAATCCTCAATTTTCAATCTTCAATCCTCAATAATCTATCTCCAATTCTAGATCCTCAATCCCCAATACTCGATCGTTAATCATCAATCTTCAATCCTCAATCCCCAATCCTCAATCCTCAATACTCAATCTTCAATCCTTAATCCTCAATCCTCATTCTTCAATCCTCAATACCCAATCCGCAATCTTCAACCCTCAATCCTCAATCCTCGATTCTCAATCCTCAATCCTCAGTCCTCAGTTCTCAAACCTCAATCCTCAACCCTCAGCCCTCAGCCATCATCGTCAATCCTCAATCCTCGATCCTCAATCCTCAATCCTCAATCCTCAATCCTCAATCCTCAATCCACAATCCTCAATCCTCAATCACCAACCTTCAATCGTCAATACTCAATCTTCAATCCTCAATCCTCAATTCTGAATCGTCAATCCTCATTCTTCAATCCTCAATACCCAATCCTCAATCCTCAATCCTCAATCCTCAATCCTCAATACTCAATCTTCAATCCTCAATCCTCAATCCTCAATCCTCAATCCTCAATCCTCAGTAATCAATCCTCAATCCTCAATACACAATCGTCAATCTTCAACACTCAATCATCAACACTCAATCCTCAATCTTCAATCCTCAATCCCCAATACTCAATCTTCAATCCTCAATCCTCAATCCTCAATCCTCAATCCTCAATCTTCAATCCTCAATACTCAATCTTCAATTCTCAATCCGCAGTCCTCAATCCTCAATCCTCAATCCTCAATCCTCAATCTTCAATCCTCAACCGTCAGTTCTCGTACTCAATCCTGAACCCTCAATCCTCAATCCTCAATCCACAATCCTCAATCTTCAATCCTCAACCGTCAGTTCTCGTACTCAATCCTCAACCCTCAATCCTCAATCCTCAATCTTCAATCATCAATACTCAATCTTCAATCCTCAATTCTCAATCCTCACTCTTCAATCCTCAATCCTCAATACTCAGCACACAACCATCAACCATCAATTGTCAATACTCAACCATCAATCCTCAATTCTCAATACTCAATAGAATATCCTGAATTCTCATGATTCAATACTCAATCCACAATATTCAATAATCAAATCTCAATCGTCAAACATCAATTCTCAAAACTCCATCCTCAACACTCGGTCCTCTCTCTTCAATCCTCCATCCTCAATCCTCTATCCACAAGTGTCAATCCTCAATCCTCAATCCTCAACCCCCAATCCTCAGGCCTCAAACCTCAATTCCGAATCCTCAATCCTGAATGCTCAATCTTCATCCCACAGTCCGCAACAATCAATTGTCAATCCTCAATCCTCAATAGAGTATCCTCAATTCACAGTTATCAATACTCAATCCCCAATCTTCAATCTTCAAATCTCAATCCACAGACATCAATTCTCATCACTCAACCCTCAACACTCAGTTCTGAATCTTCAATCCTCAATCCTCAATCCTTAATCTTCAATCATCAATACTCAACATTCAATCCTCAATCCTCAATTCTCAATTCGCAATCCTCAATCGTCAATCCTCAATCCCCAATCCTCAATCTTCAATCCTCAATCCTCAATCCTCGATACTCAATCCTCAATCTTCAATCCTCAATACTCAATCTTCAATCCTCAATCCTAAAACCTCAAACCTTAATCCTCAATCCTCACTCCTCAATCCTCAATCCTCAATCTTCAATCGTCAATACTCAATCTTCAGTACTCAATCCTCAATCCTCAATCCTCAATTCTCAATCCTCAATCCTCAATCCTCAATCCTCAATCCTCAGTCTTCAATCCTCAATAATCGATCTCCTATCTTAGATCCTCAATCCCCAATCTTCAATACTTAATCCTCAATCTTCAATCCTCAATCCACTGTCCTCGATCTTCAATCCTCAATGCTCAATCCTCAATCCTGAATCCTCAGTCATCAGTCCTCAATCCTCAATCCTCAAACCTCAATCCTCAACCCTCAGTCCTCATCCTCAATTCTCAATCCTCAATCCTCAAACCTCAATCTTCAATCCTCAATACTCAATCCTCAATCCTCAATACTCAACCATCAATCCTCAATTCTCAATACTCAATAGCATATCCTGAATTCTCAGTATTCAATACTCATACCTCAACCTCAACCCTCAGCCCTCATCCTCCATCCTCAATCCTCAATCCTCAATCCTCAATCCTAAATCATCAATCCTCAATCTTCAATACTCAATCCTCAATCCTCAATCCTCAATACTCGACCATCAATCCTCAATTCCCAATACTCAATAGAATATCCTGAATTCTCAGTATTCAATACTCAAACCTCAATCCTCAACCATCAGCCCTCATCCTCCACCCTCAATCCTCAATCCTCAAACCTCAATCTTCAATCCTCAATACTCAATCTTCGATCCTCAATCCTCAACCCACAATCCTCAATCCTGAACCCTCAATCCTCAGCCCTCAATCCTCATTCCTCAAACCTCAATCCTCAACCCTCAGTCCTCATCCTCAACTCTCAATTCTCAATCCTCAATCCTCAATTTTCAATCTTCAATCCTCAATAATCTATCTCCAATTCTAGATCCTCAATCCCCAATACTCGATCGTTAATCCTCAATCTTCAATCCTCAATCCCCAATCCTCAATCCTCAATACTCAATCTTCAATCCTTAATCCTCAATCCTCATTCTTCAATCCTCAATACCCAATCCGCAATCTTCAACCCTCAATCCTCAATCCTCGATTCTCAATCCTCAATCCTCAGTCCTCAGTTCTCAAACCTCACTCCTCAACCCTCAGCCCTCAGCCATCATCGTCAATCCTCAATCCTCGATCCTCAATCCTCAATCCTCAATCCTCAATCCTCAATCCTCAATCCACAATCCTCAATCCTCAATCACCAACCTTCAATCGTCAATACTCAATCTTCAATCCTCAATCCTCAATTCTGAATCGTCAATCCTCATTCTTCAATCCTCAATACCCAATCCTCAATCCTCAATCCTCAATCCTCAATCCTCAATACTCAATCTTCAATCCTCAATCCTCAATCCTCAATCCTCAATCCTCAATCCTCAGTAATCAATCCTCAATCCTCAATACACAATCGTCAATCTTCAACACTCAATCATCAACACTCAATCCTCAATCTTCAATCCTCAATCCCCAATACTCAATCTTCAATCCTCAATCCTCAATCCTCAATCCTCAATCCTCAATCTTCAATCCTCAATACTCAATCTTCAATTCTCAATCCGCAATCCTCAATCCTCAATCCTCAATCCTCAATCCTCAATCTTCAATCCTCAACCGTCAGTTCTAGTACTCAATCCTGAACCCTCAATCCTCAATCCTCAATCTTCAATCATCAATACTCAATCTTCAATCCTCAATTCTCAATCCTCAATCTTCAATCCTCAATCCTCAATACTCAGCACACAACCATCAACCATCAATCCTCAATACTCAACCATCAATCCTCAATTCTCAATACTACATAGAATATCCTGAATCCTCATGGTTCAATACTCAATCCATAATATTCAATAATCAAATCTCAATCCTCAAACATCAATTCTCAACACTCCATCCTCAACACTCGGTCCTCTCTCTTCAATCCTCCATCCTCAATCCTCTATCCACAAGTGTCAATCCTCAATCCTCAATCCTCAACCCCCAATCCTCAGGCCTCAAACCTCAATTCCGAATCCTCAATCCTGAATGCTCAATCTTCATCCCACAGTCCGCAACAATCAATTGTCAATCCTCAATCCTCAATAGAGTATCCTCAATTCACAGTTATCAATACTCAATCCCCAATCTTCAATCTTCAAATCTCAATCCACAGACATCAATTCTCATCACTCAATCCTCAACACTCAGTCCTCAGTCCTAAATCCTCAATCATCAATCTTCAATCCTCAATACTCAGTCTTCAAACATCAATCCTCAATCCTAAATCCTCAATCCTCAATCCTCAATCCTCAATCCTCAATCATCAATCCTCAATCTTCAATACTCAATCCTCAATCCTCAATCCTCAATCCTCAATACTCAATCTTCAATCCTCAATCCTCAATTCTGAATCGTCAATCCTCATTCTTCAATCCTCAATACCCAACACTCAATCCTCAATCCTCACCCCTCAATCCTCAATACTCAATCTTCAATCCTCAATCCTCAATCCTCAATCCTGAATCCTCAATCCTCAGTAATCAATCCTCAATCCTCAATACACAATCGTCAATCTTCAACACTCAATCATCAACACTCAATCCTCAATCTTCAATCCTCAATCCCCAATACTCAATCTTCAATCCTCAATCCTCAATCCTCAATCCTCAATCCTCAATCTTCAATCCTCAATACTCAATCTTCAATTCTCAATCCGCAATCCTCAATCCTCAATCCTCAATCCTCAATCCTCAATCTTGAATCCTCAACCGTCAGTCCTCGTACTCAATCCTCAACACTCAATCCTCAATCCTCAATCTTCAGTCATCAATACTCAATCTTCAATCCTCAATTCTCAATCCTCAATCTTCAATCCTCAATCCTCAATATTCAGCACACAGCCATCAACCATCAATTCTCAATACTCAACCATCAATCCTCAATTCTCAATACTCAATAGAATATCCTGAATTCTCATGATTCAATACTCAATCCACAATATTCAATAATCAAATCTCAATCCTCAAACATCAATTCTCAACACTCCATCCTCAACACTCGGTCCTCTATCTTCAATCCTCCATCCTCAATCCTCTATCCATAAGTGTCAATCCTCAGTCCTCAATCCTCAACCCTCAATCCTCAGGCCTCAAACCTCAATTCCGAATCCTCAATCCTGAATGCTCAATCTTCAATCCTCCATACTCAATCTTCAATCCTCAATCTTCAACCCTCAATCCTCAATCCCCAATCCTCTATCGTCAATCCTCAATCCCCAATCCTCAATCTTCAATCCGCAGTCCTCAGTCCTCAATCCTAGATCCTCAATCCCCAATCCTCAATCCTTAATCCTCAATCTTCAATCCTCAATCCCCAGTCCTCAATCTTCAATCCTCAATGCTCAATCCTCAATCCTCAATCCTCAGTCCTCAATCCTCAATCCTCAATCATCAATCCTCAATCCTCAACCGTCAGTCCTCGTCCTCAGTCCTCAACCCTCAGTAATCAATCCTCAAACCTCAATCCTCAACCTTCAGTCTTCGTCCTCAATCCTCAACCCTCAACCCTCAATTCTCAATACTCAATAGAATATCCTGAATTCTCATGGTTCAATGCACAATCCCCAATCTTCAATCTTCAAATCTCAATCCACAAACATCAATTCTCATCACTCAACCCTCAACACTCAGTTTTGAATCTTCAATCCTCAATCCGCAATCCTCAATCTTCAATCATCAATACTCAACCTTCAATCCTCGATCCTCAATTCTCAATCCGCAATCCTCAATCCTCAATCGTCAATCCTCAATCCCCAATCCTCAATATTCAATCCTCAATTCTCAATCCTCGATACTCAATCCTCAATCTTCAATCCTCAATACTCAATCTTCAATCCTCAATCCTAAAACCTCAAACCTTAATCCTCAATCCTCAATCCTCAATCCTCAATCCTCAATCCTCAATCTTCAATCCTCAATCCTCAATCCTCAATACTCAATCTTCAATCCTCAATCCTCAATCCTCTATCCTCAATCCTCAATCCTCAGTCATCAATCCTCAACCCGCAATACTCAATCGTCAATACTCAAACGTCAATCCTCAGTCCTCACACTCAATTCTCAATCCTCGATCCTCAAACCTCAATCTTCAATCTTCAATACTCAATCCTCAATCCTCAATCCTCAATCTTCAATCCTCAATACTCAATCTTCAATCTTCAATCCTCAATCCTCAATCCTCAAACCTCAATCCTCAATAGTCAATCTCCAATCCTAGATCCTCAATCCCCAATCCTCAATCCTTAATCCTCAATCTTCAATCCTCAATCCTCAATTCTCAATCCTCAATACTCAATCCTCAATCCTCAATCCTCAATCCCCAATCCTCAATCTTCAATCCTCAATCCTCAATCCTCAGTCATCAGTCCACAATCCTCAATCTTCAGTCCTGAAGACTCAATCTTCAATACTCACTCCTCAATACTCAATCCTCAATACTCAATCCTCAGTCCTCAATCCTCAATATTCAATCCTCAATAATCAAGCTCCAGTCCTAGATCCTCAATCCCCAATCCTCAATCCTTAATCCTCAATCTTCAATCCTCAATCCACAGCCCTCGATCTTCAATCCTCAAAGCTCAATCCTCAATCCTCAATCCTCAGTCATCAGTCCTCAATCCTCAATCCTCAAACCTCAATCCTCAACCCTCAGCCCTCATCCTCAATTCTCAATCCTCAATCCTCAAACCTCAATCTTCAATCCTCAATACTCAATCCTCAATCCTCAATACCCGACCATCAATCCTCAATTCTCAATACTCAATAGCATATCCTGAATTCTCAGTATTCAATACTCAAACCTCAATCCTCAACCCTCAGCCCTCATCCTCCATCCTCAATCCTCAATCCTCAAACCTCAGTATTCAATCCTCAATACTCAATCTTCGATTCTCAATTCTCAATCCTCAATCCTCAATCCCCAATCCTCAATCTTCAATCCTCAATCCTCAATCCTCAATCCTCAATCCTCAATTGTCAATCCTCAGTCCTCGTTCCTCAAACCTCAATCCTCAGCCCTCAGTCCTCATCCTCAATTCTAAATTCTCAATCCTCAAACCTCAATCTTCAATCCTCAATACTCAATCCTGAATTTTCAACACTCAATCCTCAATCCTCAATCCTCAATCCTCAATCATCAATCCTCAATCTTCGATACTCAATCCTCAACCCTCAATCCTCAATCCTCAATACTCAAACATCAATCCTCAACTCCCAATACTCAATAGAATATCCTGAATTCTCCGTATTCAATACTCAAACCTCAATCCTCAACCATCAGCCCTCATCCTCCACCCTCAATCCTCAATCCTCAAACCTCAATCTTCAATCCTCAATACTCAATCTTCGATCCTCAATCCTCAACCCACAATCCTCAATCCTCAATCCTCAATCCTCAATCCTCAATAGTCAATCTCCAATCCTAGATCCTCAATCCCCAATCCTTAATTCTTAATCCTCAATCTTCAATCCTCAATCCTCAATTCTCAATCCTCAGTACTCAATCCTCAATCCTCAATCCTCAATTCCCAATCCTCAATCCTCAATCCTCAATCCTCAATCCTCAGTCATCAATCCTCAATCCTCAATACAAAATCGTCAATCCTCAGTCCTCATTTCTCAATCCTCAATCCTCGCTCCTCAAACCTCAATCCTCAACCCTCAGTCCTCATCATCAATTCTCAATCCTCAATCCTCAAACCTCAATCTTCAATCCTCAATCCTCAATTCCCAATCCTCAATCCTCAATCCTCAATCCTCAATCCTCAATCATCAATCCTCAATCTTCGATACTCAATCCTCAACCCTCAATCCTCAATCCTCAATACTCAAACATCAATCCTCAACTCCCAATACTCAATAGAATATCCTGAATTCTCCGTATTCAATACTCAAACCTCAATCCTCAACCATCAGCCCTCATCCTCCACCCTCAATCCTCAATCCTCAAACCTCAATCTTCAATCCTCAATACTCAATCTTCGATCCTCAATCCTCAACCCACAATCCTCAATCCTCAATCCTCAATCCTCAATCCTCAATAGTCAATCTCCAATCCTAGATCCTCAATCCCCAATCCTTAATTCTTAATCCTCAATCTTCAATCCTCAATCCTCAATTCTCAATCCTCAGTACTCAATCCTCAATCCTCAATCCTCAATTCCCAATCCTCAATCCTCAATCCTCAATCCTCAATCCTCAGTCATCAATCCTCAATCCTCAATACAAAATCGTCAATCCTCAGTCCTCATTTCTCAATCCTCAATCCTCAATCCTCAATCCTCAGTCATCAATCCTCAATCCTCAATACAAAATCGTCAATCCTCAGTCCTCATTTCTCAATCCTCAATCCTCGCTCCTCAAACCTCAATCCTCAGCCCTCAGTCCTCATCCTCAATTCTAAATTCTCAATCCTCAAACCTCAATCTTCAATCCTCAATACTCAATCCTGAATTTTCAACACTCAATCCTCAATCCTCAATCCTCAATCCTCAATCATCAATCCTCAATCTTCGATACTCAATCCTCAACCCTCAATCCTCAATCCTCAATACTCAAACATCAATCCTCAACTCCCAATACTCAATAGAATATCCTGAATTCTCCGTATTCAATACTCAAACCTCAATCCTCAACCATCAGCCCTCATCCTCCACCCTCAATCCTCAATCCTCAAACCTCAATCCTCAACCCTCAATCCTCAATCCTCAATCCTCAATCCTCAATCCTCAATAGTCAATCTCCAATCCTAGATCCTCAATCCCCAATCCTTAATTCTTAATCCTCAATCTTCAATCCTCAATCCTCAACCCTCAGTCCTCATCATCAATTCTCAATCCTCAATCCTCAAACCTCAATCCTCAATCCTCAATACTCAATCCTCAATCCTCAATACTCAATCTTCGATCCTCAATCCTCGACACACAATCCTCAATCCTCAATCCTCAATCCTCAGCCCTCAATCCTCATTCCTCAAACCTCAATCCTCAATTCTCAATCCTCAATACTCATTCCTCAATCCTCAATCCTCAACACTCAATCGTCAATCCACAATCCTCAATCTCCAATTCTCAATCCGCAATCCTCAGTCCTCAATCCTCAATCTTCAATCCTCAATACTCAATCTTCAATCTTGAATCCTCAATCCCCAATACTCAATCTTCAATCCTCAATCCTCAATACTCGACCATCAATCCTCAATTCCCAATACTCAATAGAATATCCTGAATTCTCAGTATTCAATACTCAAACTTCAATCCTCAACCATCAGCCCTCATGCTCCACCCTCAATCCTCAATCCTCAAACCTCAATCTTCAATCCTCAATACTCAATCTTCGATCCTCAATCCTCAGACCTCAAGCATCAATAGTTAACCCTCAGACCTCGTCCTCAATCCACAACCCTCAATCCTCAATCCTCAATCCTCAATCTTCAATCATCAATATTCAATCTTCAATCCTCAATACTCAATCCTCAATGCTCAATCCTCAATCCTCAATGTTCAATCCTCAATACCCAATCCTCAATCTTCAATCCTCAATCATCAATCCTCAATCCTCAGTCCTGAATTCTCAGTCCTCAAACCTCTATCCTGAATCCTCAATCCTGAATCCTCAATCTTCAGCCCTAGGTCCTCAACAATCAGTTGTCAATCCTCAATCCTCAATAGAACATCCTCAATTCACAGTTTTCTATACACAATACTCAAACTGCAATCTTCAAATCTCTATCCACAAATATCAATTCTCAACACTCAATCCTCAACACTCGGTCCTCTCTCTTCAATCCTCCATCCTCAATCCTCTATCCACAAGTGTCAATCCTCAATCCTCAATCCTCAACCCTCAATCCTCAGGCCTCAAACCTCAATTCCGAATCCTCAATCCTGAATGCTCAATCTTCATCCCACAGTCCGCAACAATAAATTGTCAATCCTCAATCCTCAATAGAGTATCCTCAATTCACAGTTATCAATACTCAATCCCCAATCTTCAATCTTCAAATCTCAATCCACAGACATCAATTCTCATCACTCAATCCTCAACACTCAGTCCTCAATCTTCAATCCTCAATCCTCAATCCTCAACCTTCAATCCTCCATACTCAACCTTCAATACTCAATCTTCAATCCTCAATCCTCAATCCTTAATCCTCAATCGTCAATCCTCAATCCCAATCCTCAATCTTCAATCCTGAATACTCAATCTTCAATCCTCAATCCTCAATCCTTTGTCCTCAGTCCTCAATCTTCAATCCTCAACACTCAATCCTCAATCCTCAATCCACAATCCTCAATCCTCAATCACCAACCTTCAATCGTCAATACTCAATCTTCAATTCTCAATCCTCAATTCTGAATCGTCAATCCTCATTCTTCAACCCTCAATACCCAATCCTCAATTCTCAATCCTCAATCCTCAATCCTGAATACTCAATCTTCAATCCTCAATCCTCAATCCTCAAACCTCAATCCTCAATCCTCAATCCTCAGTAATCAATCCTCAATCCTCAATACACAATCGTCAATCTTCAACACTCAATCATCAACACTCAATCCTCAATCTTCAATCCTCAATCCCCAATACTCAATCTTCAATCCTCAATCCTCAATCCTCAATCCCCAATCCTCAATCTTCAATCCTCAATACTCAATCTTCAATTCTCAATCCGCAATCCTCAATCCTCAATCCTCAATCCTCAATCCTCAATCCTCAATCTTCAATCCTCAACCGTCAGTTCTCGTACTCAATCCTCAACCCTCAATCCTCAATCCTCAATCTTCAATCATCAATACTCAATCTTCAATCCTCAATTCTCAATCCTCAATCTTCAATCCTCAATCCTCAATACTCAGCACACAACCATCAACCATCAATTGTCAATACTCAACCATCAATCCTCAATTCTCAATACTCAATAGAATATCCTGAATTCTCATGATTCAATACTCAATCCACAATATTCAATAATCAAATCTCAATCCTCAAACATCAATTCTCGAAACTCCATCCTCAACACTCGGTCCTCTCTCTTCAATCCTCCATCCTCAATCCTCTATCCACAAGTGTCAATCCTCAATCCTCAATCCTCAACCCCCAATCCTCAGGCCTCAAACCTCAATTCCGCATCCTCAATCCTGAATGCTCAATCTTCATCCCACAGTCCGCAACAATCAATTGTCAATCCTCAATCCTCAATAGAGTATCCTCAATTCACAGTTATCAATACTCAATCCCCAATCTTCAATCTTGAAATCTCAATCCACAGACATCAATTCTCATCACTCAACCCTCAACACTCAGTTCTGAATCTTCAATCCTCAATCCTCAATCCTCAATCTTCAATCATCAATACTCAACATTCAATCCTCAATCCTCAATTCTCAATTCGCAATCCTCAATCCTCAATCGTCAATCCTCAATCCCCAATCCTCAATCTTCAATCCTCAATCCTCAATCCTCGATACTCAATCCTCAATCCTCAATCCTCAAGCCTGAATCCACAATCCTCAATCTTCAATCCTGAATACTCAATCTTCAATCCTCAACCCTCAATCCACAATCCTCAATCCTCAGTCCTGAATACTCAATCTTCAATACTCACTCATCAATTCTCAATCCTCAATCCTCGATCCTCAAACCTCAATCCTCATTCCTCAAACCTCAATCCTCAACCCTCAGTCCTCATCCTCAATTCTCAATTCTCAATCCTCAATCCTCAATCCTCAGTCTTCAATCCTCAATAATCGATCTCCTATCTTAGATCCTCAATCCCCAATCTTCAATACTTAATCCTCAATCCTCAATCCTCAATCGACTGTCCTCGATCTTCAATCCTCAAAGCTCAATCCTCAATCCTCAATCCTCAGTCATCAGTCCTCAATCCTCAATCCTCAAACCTCAATCCTGAACCCTCAGTCCTCATCCTCAATTCTCAATCCTCAATCCTCAAACCTCAATCTTCTATCCTCAATACTCAATCCTCAATCCTCAATACTCAACCACCAATCCTCAATTCTCAATACTCAATAGCATATCCTGAATTCTCAGTATTCAATACTCATACCTCAACCTCAACCCTCAGCCCTCATCCTCCATCCTCAATCCTCAATCCTCAATCCTCAATCCTAAATCATCAATCCTCAATCTTCAATACTCAATCCTCAATCCTCAATCCTCAATACTCGACCATCAATCCTCAATTCCCAATACTCAATAGAATATCCTGAATTCTCAGTATTCAATACTCAAACCTCAATCCTCAACCATCAGCCCTCATCCTCCACCCTCAATCCTCAATCCTCAAACCTCAATCTTCAATCCTCAATACTCAATCTTCGATCCTCAATCCTCAACCCACAATCCTCAATCCTCAACCCTCAATCCTCAGCCCTCAATCCTCGTTCCTCAAACCTCAATCCTCAACCCTCAGTCCTCATCCTCAACTCTCAATTCTCAATCCTCAATCCTCAATTTTCAATCTTCAATCCTCAATAATCTATCTCCAATTCTAGATCCTCAATCCCCAATACTCGATCGTTAATCCTCAATCTTCAATACTCAATCCCCGATCCTCAATCTTCAATCCTCAATCCCCAATACTCAATCTTTAATCCTCAATCCTCAATCCTCAATCCTCAATCCTCAATCCTCGATCCTCAATCCTCAATCTTCAATTCTCAATCCTCAATCCTCAATAGTCAGTCTCCAATCCTAGATCCTCAATCACCAATCCTCAACCCTTAATCCTCAATCTTCAATCCTCAATCCTCAATTCTCAATCCTCAATACCCATTCCTCAATCCTCAATCCTCAACACTCAATCCTCAATCCACAATCCTCAATCCTCAATCACCAAACTTCAATCGTCAATACTCAATCTTCAATCCTCAATCCTCAATTCTGAATCGTCAATCCTCATTCTTCAACCCTCAATACCCAATCCTCAATTCTCAATCCTCAATCCTCAATCCTGAATACTCAATCTTCAATCCTCAATCCTCAATCCTCAATCCTCAATCCTCAATCCTCAGTAATCAATCCTCAATCCTCAATACACAATCGTCAATCTTCAACACTCAATCATCAACACTCAATCCTCAATCTTCGATCCTCAATCCCCAATACTCAATCTTCAATCCTCAATCCTCAATCCTCAATCCTCAATCCTCAATCTTCAATCCTCAATACTCAATCTTCAATTCTCAATCCGCAATCCTCAATCCTCAATCCTCAATCCTCAATCCTCAATCCTCAATCTTCAATCCTCAACCGTCAGTTCTCGTACTCAATCCTCAACCCTCAATCCTCAATCCTCAATCTTCAATCATCAATACTCAATCTTCAATCCTCAATTCTCAATCCTCAATCTTCAATCCTCAATCCTCAATATTCAACACGAACCCATCTACCATCAATTCTCAATGCTCAACCATCAATCCCCAATTCTCAATACTCAATAGAATATCCTGTATTCTCATGATTCAATACTCAATCCACAATATTCAATTATCAAATCTCAATCCTCAAACATCAATTCTCAAAACTCCATCCTCAACACTCGGTCCTCTCTCTTCAATCCTCCATCCTCAATCCTATATCCACAAGTGTCAATCCTCAATCCTCAATCCTCAACCCCCAATCCTCAGGCCTCAAACCTCAATTCCGAATCCTCAATCCTGAATGCTCAATCTTCATCCCACAGTCCGCAACAATCAATTGTCAATCCTCAATCCTCAATAGAGTATCCACAATTCACAGTTATCAATACTCAATCCCCAATCTTCAATCTTCAAATCTCAATCCACAGACATCAATTCTCATCACTCAACCCTCAACACTCAGTTCTGAATCTTCAATCCTCAATCCTCAATCCTTAATCTTCAATCATCAATACTCAACATTCAATCCTCAATCCTCAATTCTCAATTCGCAATCCTCAATCCTCAATCGTCAATCCTCAATCCCCAATCCTCAATCTTCAATCCTCAATCCTCAATCCTCGATACTCAATCCTCAATCTTCAATCCTCAATACTCAATCTTCAATCCTCAATCCTAAAACCTCAAACCTTAATCCTCAATCCTCACTCCTCAATCCTCAATTCTCAATCTTCAATCGTCAATACTCAATCTTCAGTACTCAATCCTCAATCCTCAATCCTCAATTCTCAATCCTCAATCCTCAATCCTCAATCCTCAATCCTCAGTCTTCAATCCTCAATAATCGATCTCCTATCTTAGATCCTCAATCCCCAATCTTCAATACTTAATCCTCAATCTTCAATCCTCAATCCACTGTCCTCGATCTTCAATCCTCAATGCTCAATCCTCAATCCTCAATCCTCAGTCATCAGTCCTCAATCCTCAATCCTCAAACCTCAATCCTCAACCCTCAGTCCTCATCCTCAATTCTCAATCCTCAATCCTCAAACCTCAATCTTCAATCCTCAATACTCAATCCTCAATCCTCAATACTCAACCATCAATCCTCAATTCTCAATACTCAATAGCATATCCTGAATTCTCAGTATTCAATACTCATACCTCAACCTCAACCCTCAGCCCTCATCCTCCATCCTCAATCCCCAATCCTCAATCCTCAATCCTAAATCATCAATCCTCAATCTTCAATACTCAATCCTCAATCCTCAATCCTCAATACTCGACCATCAATCCTCAATTCCCAATACTCAATAGTATATCCTGAATTCTCTGTATTCAATACTCAAACCTCAATCCTCAACCATCAGCCCTCATCCTCCACGCTCAATCCTCAATCCTCAAACCTCAATCTTCAATCCTCAATACTCAATCTTCGATCCTCAATCCTCAACCCACAATCCTCAATCCTCAACCCTCAATCCTCAGCCCTCAATCCTCATTCCTCAAACCTCAATCCTCAACCCTCAGTCCTCATCCTCAACTCTCAATTCTCAATCCTCAATCCTCAATTTTCAATCTTCAATCCTCAATAATCTATCTCCAATTCTAGATCCTCAATCCCCAATACTCGATCGTTAATCCTCAATCTTCAATCCTCAATCCCCAATCCTCAATCTTCAATCCTCAATCCCCAATACTCAATCTTTAATCCTCAATCCTCAATCCTCAATCCTCAATCCTCAATCCTCGATCCTCAATCCTCAATCTTCAATTCTCAATCCTCAATCCTCAATAGTCAGTCTCCAATCCTAGATCCTCAATCACCAATCCTCAATCCTTAATCCTCAATCTTCAATCCTCAATCCTCAATTCTCAATCCTCAATACTCATTCCTCAATCCTCAATCCTCAACACTCAATCCTCAATCCACAATCCTCAATCCTCAATCACCAACCTTCAATCGTCAATACTCAATCTTCAATCCTCAATCCTCAATTCTGAATCGTCAATCCTCATTCTTCAACCCTCAATACCCAATCCTCAATTCTCAATCCTCAATCCTCAATCCTGAATACTCAATCTTCAATCCTCAATCCTCAATCCTCAATCCTCAATCCTCAATCCTCAGTAATCAATCCTCAATCCTCAATACACAATCGTCAATCTTCAACACTCAATCATCAACACTCAATCCTCAATCTTCAGTCCTCAATCCCCAATACTCAATCTTCAATCCTCAATCCTCAATCCTCAATCCTCAATCCTCAATCTTCAATCCTCTATACTCAATCTTCAATTCTCAATCCGCAATCCTCAATCCTCAATCCTCAATCCTCAATCCACAATCCTCAATCTTCAATCCTCAACCGTCAGTTCTCGTACTCAATCCTCAACCCTCAATCCTCAATCCTCAATCTTCAATCATCAATACTCAATCTTCAATCCTCAATTCTCAATCCTCACTCTTCAATCCTCAATCCTCAATACTCAGCACACAACCATCAACCATCAATTGTCAATACTCAACCATCAATCCTCAATTCTCAATACTCAATAGAATATCCTGAATTCTCATGATTCAATACTCAATCCACAATATTCAATAATCAAATCTCAATCCTCAAGCATCAATTCTCAAAACTCCATCCTCAACACTCGGTCCTCTCTCTTCAATCCTCCATCCTCAATCCTCTATCCACAAGTGTCAATCGTCAATCCTCAATCCTCAACCCCCAATCCTCAGGCCTCAAACCTCAATTCCGAATCCTCAATCCTGAATGCTCAATCTTCATCCCACAGTCCGCAACAATCAATTGTCAATCCTCAATCCTCAATAGAGTATCCTCAATTCACAGTTATCAATACTCAATCCCCAATCTTCAATCTTCAAATCTCAATCCACAGACATCAATTCTCATCACTCAACCCTCAACACTCAGTTCTGAATCTTCAATCCTCAATACTCAATCCTCAATCTTCAATCATCAATACTCAACATTCAATCCTCAATCCTCAATTCTCAATTCGCAATCCTCAATCGTCAATCCTCAATCCCCAATCCTCAATCTTCAATCCTCAATCCTCAATCCTCGATACTCAATCCTCAATCTTCAATCCTCAATACTCAATCTTCAATCCTCAATCCTAAAACCTCAAACCTTAATCCTCAATCCTCACTCCTCAATCCTCAATCCTCAATCTTCAATCGTCAATACTCAATCTTCAGTACTCAATCCTCAATCCTCAATCCTCAATTCTCAATCCTCAATCCTCAATCCTCAATCCTCAATCCTCAGTCTTCAATCCTCAATAATCGATCCTAAATCATCAATCCTCAATCTTCAATACTCAATCCTCAATCCTCAATCCTCAATACTCGACCATCAATCCTCAATTCCCAATACTCAATAGAATATCCTGAATTCTCAGTATTCAATACTCAAACCTCAATCCTCAACCATCAGCCCTCATCCTCCACCCTCAATCCTCAATCCTCAAACCTCAATCTTCAATCCTCAATACTCAATCTTCGATCCTCAATCCTCAACCCACAATCCTCAATCCTCAACCCTCAATCCTCAGCCCTCAATCCTCATTCCTCAAACCTCAATCCTCAACCCTCAGTCCTCATCCTCAACTCTCAATTCTCAATCCTCAATCCTCAATTTTCAATCTTCAATCCTCAATAATCTATCTCCAATTCTAGATCCTCAATCCCCAATACTCGATCGTTAATCCTCAATCTTCAATCCTCAATCCCCAATCCTCAATCTTCAATCCTCAATCCCCAATACTCAATCTTCAATCCTCAATTCTCAATACTCAATACTCAATCCTCAATCCTCAATCCTCAATCCCCAATCCTCAATCTTCAATCCTCAATCCTCAATCCTCAAGCCTCAATCCTCAATCCTCAATCTTCAATCCTGAATACTCAATCTTCAATCCTCAATCCTCAATCCACAATCCTCAATCTTCAGTCCTGAATACTCAATCTTCAATACTCACCCCTCAATCCTCAATCCTCAATCCTCAATCCTCAGTCCTCACTCCTCTATATTCAATCCTCAATAATCAACCTCCAGTCCTAGATCCTCAATCCCCAATCCTCAATCCTTAATCCTAAATCTTCAATCCTCTATCCACAGTCCTCGATCCTCAATCCTCAATCCTCAATACTCAAACATCAATCCTCAACTCCCAATACTCAATAGAATATCCTGAATTCTCCGTATTCAATACTCAAACCTCAATCCTCAACCATCAGCCCTCATCCTCCACCCTCAATCCTCAATCCTCAAACCTCAAGCTTCAATCCTCAATACTCAATCTTCGATCCTCAATCCTCAACCCACAATCCTCAATACTCAATCCTCAATCCTCAGCCCTCAATCCTCATTCCTCAAACCTCAATCCTCAACCCTCAGTCCTCATCCTCAATTCTCAATTCTCAATCCTCAATCCTCAATTTTCAATATCCAATCCTCAATAATCAGTCTCCAATTCTAGATCCTCAATCCCCAATACCCGATCGTTAATCCTCAATCTTCAATCCTCAATCCCCAGTCCTCAATCCTCAATACTCAATCTTGAATCCTTAATCCTCAATCCTCAATATTCAACACACAACCATCAACCATCAATCCTCAATACTCAACCATCAATCCTCAATTCTTAATACTCAATAGAATATCCTGAATTCTCATGATTCAATACTCAATCCACAATATTCAATAATCAAATCTCGATCCTCAAACATCAACTCCCAACACTCAATCCTCAACACTCGGACCACTCCCTTCAATCCTCCATCCACAATCCTCTATCCTCATGCGTCAATCCTCAATCCTCAATCCATAACCCTCAATCCTCAGTCCTCAAACCTCAATTCCGAATCCTCAATCCTGAATGCTCAATCTTCATCCCTCAGTCCGCAACAATCAATTGTCAATCCTCAATCCTCAATAGAATATCCTCAATTCACAGTTTTCAATTCTCAATCCCCAATCTTCAATCTTCAAATCTCAATCCACAGACATCAATTCTCATCACTCAACCCTCAACACTCAGTCCTCAATCTTCAATCCTCAATCCTCAATACTCAATCTTCAATCCTCCATACTCAATCTTCAATCCTCAATCCTCAATCATCAATCCTCAATCCTCAATCCTCAGTCATCAATCCTCAATCTTCAATCCTCAATCTTCGATACTCAATCCTCAACCCTCAATCCTCAATCCTCAATACTCAAACATCAATCCTCAACTCCCAATACTCAATAGAATATCCTGAATTCTCCGTATTCAATACCCAAACCTCAATACTCAACCATCAGCCCTCATCCTCCATCCTCAATCCTCAATCCTCAAACCTCAATCTTCAATCCTCAATAGAATATCCTCAATTCACAGTTTTCAATACTGAATCCCCAATCTTCAATCTTCAAATCTCAATCCACAGACATCAATTCTCATCACTCAACCCTCCATACTCAGTCCTCAATCTTCAATCCTCAATCCTCAATCCTCAATCTTCAATCCTCCATACTCAATCTTCAATCCTCAATCCTCAATCATCAATCCTCAATCCTTAATCCTCAGTCATCAATCCTCAATCTTCACTACTCAATCCTCTATCCTCAGTCCTCAATTCTCAATCCTCAATCCTCGTTCCTCAAACCTCAATCCTCAACCCTCAGCCCTCATCCTCCATCCTCAATCCTCAATCCTCAAACCTCAAACTTCAATCCTCAATACTCAATCTTCGATTCTCAATTCTCAATCCTCAATCCTCAATCCTCAATCCTCAATTCTCAATCCTCAGTCCTCGTTCCTCAAACCTCAATCCTCAACCCTCAGTCCTCATCCTCAATTCTAAATTCTCAATCCTCAAACCTCAATCTTCAATCCCCAATACTCAATCCTCAATCTTCAACACTCAATCCTCAATCCTCAATCCTCAATCCTCAATCCTCAATCATCAATCCTCAATCTTCGATACTCAATCCTCAATCCTCAATCCTCAATCCTGAATACTCAACCATCAATCCTCAATTCCCAATACTCAATAGAATATCCTGAATTCTCAGTATTCAATACTCAAACCTCAATCCTCAACCATTAGCCCTCATCCTCCATCCTCAATCCTGAATCCTCAAACCTCTATCTTCAATCCTCATTACTCAACCTTCGATCCTCAATCCTCAACGCTCAATCCTCAATCCTCAATCCTCAGTCCTGAATACTCAATCTTCAATACTCAATCCTCAATCCTCAATGCTCAATCCTCAATCCTCAATCTTCAATCCTCAATCCTCAATACTCAGTCCTCAATCTTCTACACACAATCCTCAATCCTCAATCCTCAATCCTCAATCATCAATCCTCAATTTCCGATACTCAATCCTCAATCCTCAATCCTCAACCCTCAATCCTCAATCCTCAATACTCAACCATCGATCCTCAATTCCCAATTCTCAATAGAATATCCTGAATTCTCAGTATTCAATACTCAAACCTCAATCCTCAACCCTCAGTCCTCATCCTCAATTCTCAATTCTCAATCCTCAATCCTCAGTCATCAGTCCTCAATCCTTAAGCCTCAAACCTCAATCCTCAACCTCCAATCCTAGATCCTCAATCCCCAATCCTGAATCCTTAATCCTCAATCTTCAATCCTCAATCCACAGTCCTCGATCTTCAATCCTCAATGCTCAATACTCAATCCTCAATCCTCAGTCATCAGTCCTCAATCCTCAATCCTCAAACCTCAATCCTCAACCGTCAGTCCTCTTCCTCAATCCTCATACCTCAATCCTCAATCCTCAATCCTAAAATCCTCAATCCCCAATGTTCAACACACAACCCTCAACCATCCATCCTCAATACTCAACCATCAATACTCAATTCTCAATACTCAATAGAATATCCTGAATTCTCAGTTTTCAATACTCAATCCTCAATCCTCGACCCTCAATCCTCAATCGTCAATCATCAATCCTCAATCTTCAACACTCAATCCTCAATCCTCAATCCTCAATCCTCAATCATCAATCCTAAATCTTCAATCCTCAATCCTCAATCCTCAATCCTCACCCTCAATCCTCAATCCTCAGTCCTCAAACCTCAATCCTGAATCTTCAATCCTGAATCCTCAATCTTCAGACCTCAGTCCTCAACAATCAGTCGTCTATTCTCAATCCTCAATACAATATCGTCAATTCACAGTTTTCAATACTCAATACTCAACCTGCAATCTTCAAATCTCTATCCACAAACATCAATTCTCATCACTCAACCCTCAACACTTAGTCCCCAATGCTCAATCTTCAATCCTCAATCCTCAATCCTCAATCCTCAATCCTCAATCTCCAATCCTCAATACTCAACCTTCAATCCTCAATCCTCAATCCCCAATCCTCAATCCTCAATCCTTAATCCACAATCTTCAATCCTCAATCCTCAATTCTCAATCAGCAATACTCAATCCTCAATCCTCAATCCTCAATCCCCAATCCTCAATCTTCAATCCTCAATCCTCAATCCTCAAGCCACAATCCTCAATCCTCAATCTTCAATCCTGAATACTCAACCTTCAGTCCTCAACCCTCAATCCTCAATCCTCAATCCTCAACCGTCAGCCTTCAATCCTCAATACTAAATCTTCAATCCTCAATCCTCAATCCTCAATCCTCAATCCTCATTCTTCTATCATCAATACCGAATCCTCAATCTTCAATCCTCAATCCTCAATCCTCAATTCTCAATCCTCAATCCTCAGTCCTGAGTCCTCAAACCTCAATCCTCAACCCTCAGCCCTCATCCTCAATCCTCAATCCTCAATCCTCAATCCTCAATCCTCAGACATCAATCCTCAATCCTCAATACAAAATCGTCAATCCTCAGTCCTCATTTCTCAATCCTCAATCCTCGTTCCTCAAACCTCAATCCTGAACCCTCAGTCCTGATCATCAATTCTCAATCCTCAATCCTCAAACCTCAATCTTCAATCCTCAATACTCAATCCTCAATCCTCAATACTCAACCATCAAACCACAATTCTCAATACTCAATAGCATATCCTGAATTCTCAGTATTCAATACTCAAACCTCAATCCTCAACCCTCAGCCCTCATCCTCCATCCTCAATCCACAATCCTCAAACCTCAATATTCTATCCTCAATACTCAACCTGCAATCTTCAAATCTCTATCCACAAACATCAATTCTCATCACTGAACCCTCAACACTTAGTCCCCAATGCTCAATCTTCAATCCTCAATCCTCAATCCTCAATCCTCAATCCTCAATCTCCAATCCTCAATACTCAACCTTCAATCCTCAATCCTCAATCCCCAATCCTCAATCCTCAATCCTTAATCCACAATCTTCAATCCTCAATCCTCAATTCTCAATCAGCAATACTCAATCCTCAATCCTCAATCCTCAATCCCCAATCCTCAATCTTCAATCCTCAATCCTCAATCCTCAAGCCACAATCCTCAATCCTCAATCTTCAATCCTGAATACTCAACCTTCAGTCCTCAACCCTCAATCCTCAATCCTCAATCCTCAACCGTCAGCCTTCAATCCTCAATACTAAATCTTCAATCCTCAATCCTCAATCCTCAATCCTCAATCCTCATTCTTCTATCATCAATACCGAATCCTCAATCTTCAATCCTCAATCCTCAATCCTCAATTCTCAATCCTCAATCCTCAGTCCTGAGTCCTCAAACCTCAATCCTCAACCCTCAGCCCTCATCCTCAATCCTCAATCCTCAATCCTCAATCCTCAATCATCAATCCCCAATGTTCAATCCTCAATCCTCAATTCTCAGTCTTCATTCCTCAATACTGAATCTTCAATCCTCAATACTCAATCTTCAATCCTCAATCCTCAATCCTCAATCCTCAATCCTCAATCCTCAATCATCAATCCTCAATCTTCAAAACTCAATCCTCAATTCTCAATCCTCAATTCTCAACCATCAATCCTCAATTCTCAATACTCAATAGAATATCCTGAATTCTCATTATTCAATACTCAAACCTCAATCCTCAACTCTCAGCCCTCATCCTCCGTCCTCAATCCTCAATCCTCAATCCTCAATCCTCATCTCAATACTCAATTTTCAATCTTCAATCCTCAATCCTCAATCCTCAATCCTCAATCCTCAGTCCTCAATCCTCAATCCTCAACATTCAATCCTCAATACTCAATCCTCAATCCTCATTCCTCAATGTTCAATCCTCAATACCCAATCCTCAATCTTCTATCCTCAATCCACAATCCTCAATCCTCAATACTCAATCTTCAATCCTCAATCCCCAATCCTCAATCCTTAATCCTCTATCCTCAATCCACAATCCTCAATCTTCAATCGTCAATACTCAATCTGCAGTCCTCAATCCTCAATCCTCAATCCTCGATTCTCAATCCTCAATCCTCAGACCTCAAGCATCAAGAGTTAACCCTCAGCCCTCGTCCTCAATCCACAACCCTCAATCCTCAATCCTCAATCTTCAATCATCAATATTCAATCTTCAATCCTCAATCCTCAATCCTCAATGCTCAATCCTCATTCCTGAATGTTCAATCCTCAATACCCAATCCTCAATCTTCAATCCCCAATCCTCAATCCTCAATCCTCAGTCCTCAGTCATCAATCCTCAATCTTCAATACTCAATCCTCAATCCTCAATCCTCAATACACAATAGTCAATCTCCAATCCTCGATCATCAATCCCCAATACTCAATCCTTAATCCTCAATCATCAATCCTCAATCCTCAATTCTCAATCCTCAATACTCAATCCTCAATCCTCAATCCTCAATCCCCAATACTCAATCTTCAATCCTCAATCCTCAATCCTCAATCCTCAATCCTCAATCCTCAATCTTCAATCCTGAATACTCAATCCTCAATCTTCAATCCCCAATCCTCAATCCTCAATCCTCAGTCCTCAGTCATCAATCCTCAATCTTCACTACTCAATCCTCAATCCTCAATCCTCAATCATCAATCCTCAATCTTCGATACTCAATCCTCAATCCTCAATCCTCAATCCTGAATACTCAACCATCAATCCTCAATTCCCAATACTCAATAGAATATCCTGAATTCTCAGTGTTCAATACTCAAACCTCAATCCTCAACCATTAGCCCTCATCCTCCATCCTCAATCCTCAATCCTCAAACCTCTATCTTCAATCCTCATTACTCAACCTTCGATCCTCAATCCTCAACGCTCAATCCTCAATCCTCGATCCTCAGTGCTGAACACTCAATCTTCAATACTCAATCCTCAATCCTCAATGCTCAATCCTCAATCCTCAATCCTCATTCCTCAAACCTCAGTCCCCAACCCTCAGTCCTCATCCTCAATTCTCAATTCTCAATTCTCAATCCTCAGTCCTCAGTCATCAGTCCTCAATCCTTAAGCCTCAAACCTCAATCCTCAACCTCCAATCCTAGATCCTCAATCCCCAATCCTCAATCCTTAATCCTCAATCTTCAATCCTCAATCCACAGTCCTCGATCTTCAATCCTCAATGCTCAATACTGAATCCTCAATCCTCAGTCATCAGTCCTCAATCCTCAATCCTCAAACCTCAATCCTCAACCGTCAGTCCTCGTCCTCAATCCTCATACCTCAATCCTCAATCCTCAATATTCAATCATCAATACTCAATCTTCAATACTCAATCCTCAATCCTCAATCCTAAAATCCTCAATCCCCAATATTCAACACACAACCCTCAACCATCCATCCTCAATACTCAACCATCAATACTCAATTCTCAATACTCAATAGAATATCCCGAATTCTCAGTTTTCAATACTCAATCCTCAATCCTCGACCCTCAATCCTCAATCGTCAATCATCAATCCTCAACCTTCAACACTCAATCCTCAATACTCAATCCTCAATCCTCAATCATCAATCCTAAATCTTCAATCCTCAATCCTCAATCCTCAATCCTCAATCCTCAATCCTCAATCCTCAGTCCTCAAACCTCAATCCTGAATCTTCAATCCTGAATCCTCAATCTTCAGACCTCAGTCCTCAACAATCAGTTGTCAATTCTCAATCCTCAATACAATATCGTCAATTCACAGCTTTCAATACTCAATACTCAACCTGCAATCTTCAAATCTCTATCCACAAACATCAATTCTCATCACTGAACCCTCACCACTCAGTCCCCAATCCTCAATCTTCAATCCTCAATCCTCAATCCTCAATCCTCAATCCTCAATCTTCAATCCCCAATACTCAATCTTCAATTCTCAATCCTCAATCCCCAATCCTCAATCCTTAATCCTCAAACGTCAGTCTTCAATACTCAATACACAATCTGCAATCCTCAGTCCTCAATCCTCAATCCTCAATATTCAATCCTGAATACTCAGTCTTCAATCCTCAATACTCAATCTTCAATCATCAACCCTCAATCCTCAATCCACAATCCACAATCCTCAATCCTCAATCACCAACCTTCAATCCTCAATACTCAATCTTCAATCCCCAATCCTCAATCCTGAATCGTCAATCCTCATTCTTCGATCCTCAATACCCAATCCTCAATCCTCAATCCTCAATCCTCAATCCTCAATACTCAGTATTCAATCCTCAATCCTCAATCCTCAATCCTCAATCCTCAATCCTCAGACATCAATCCTCAATCCTCAATACAAAATCGTCAATCCTCAGTCCTCATTTCTCAATCCTCAATCCTCGTTCCTCAAACCTCAATCCTCAACCCTCAGTCCTGATCATCAATTCTCAATCCTCAATCCTCAAACCTCAATCTTCAATCCTCAATACTCAATCCTCAATCCTCAATACTCAACCATCAAACCACAATTCTCAATACTCAATAGCATATACTGAATTCTCAGTATTCAATACTCAAACCTCAATCCTCAACCCTCAGCCCTCATCCTCCATCCTCAATCCACAATCCTCAAACCTCAATATTCTATCCTCAATACTCAATCTTCGATTCTCAATTCTCAATCCTCAATCCTCAATCCCCAATCCTCAATCTTCAATCCTCAATCCTCAATCCTCAATCCTCAATCCTCAATTGTCAATCCTCAGTCCTCGTTCCTCAAACCTCAATCCACGACCCTCAGTCCTCATCCTCAATTCTAAATTCTCAATCCTCAAACCTCAATCCTCAATCCTCAATACTCAATCCTCAATCTTCAACACTCAATACTCAATCCTCAATCCTCAATCCTCAACCATCAATCCTCAATCTTCGATACTCAATCCTCAATCCTCAATCCTCAATCCTCAATACTCAACCATCAATCCTCAATTCCCAATACTCAATAGAATATCCTGAATTCTCAGTATCCAATACTCAAACCTCAATCCTCAACCATCAGCCCTCATCCTCCACCCTCAATCCTCAATCCTCAAACCTCAATCTTCAATCCTCAATACTCAATCTTCGATCCTCAATCCTCAACACACAATCCTCAATCCCCAATCCTCAATCCTCAGCCCTCAATCCTCATTCCTCAAACCTCAATCCTCAACCCTCAGTCCTCATCCTCAATTCTCAATTCTCAATCCTCAATCCTCAATTTTCAATCTTCAATCCTCAATAATCAATCTCCAATTCTAGATCCTCAATCCACAATACTCGATCGTTAATCCTCAATCTTCAATCCTCAATCCCCAGTCCTCAATCCTCAATACTCTATCTTGAATCCTTAATCCTCAATCCTCAATATTCAAGACACAACCATCAACCATCAATTCTCAATACTCAACCATCAATCCTCAATTCTTAATACTCAATAGAATATCCTGAATTCTCATGATTCAATACTCAATCCACAATATTCAATAATCAAATCTCGATCCTCAAACATCAACCCTCAACACTCAATCCTCAACACTCGGACCACTCCCTTCAATCCTCCATCCTCAATCCTCTATCCTCATGCGTCAATCCTCAATCCTCAATCCTCAATCCTCAATCCTCAGTCCTCAAACCTCAATTCCAAATCCTCAACCATGAATGCTCAATCTTCATCCCTCAGTCCGCAACAATCAATTGTCAATCCTCAATCCTCAATAGAATATCCTCAATTCACAGTTTTCAATACTCAATCCCCAATCTTCAATCTTCAAATCTCAATCCACAGACATCAATTCTCATCACTCAACCCTCAACACTCAGTCCTCATTCTTCAATCCTCAATCCTCAATCCTCAATCTTCAATCCTCCATACTCAATCTTCAATCCTCAATCCTCAATCATCAATCCTCAATCCTCAATCCTCAGTCATCAATCCTCAATCTTCAATACTCAATCCTCAATCCTCAATCCTCAATCCTAAGTCATCAATCCTCAATCTTCAATACTCAATCCTCAATCCTCAATCCTCAATCCTCAATACTCAACCATCAATCCTCAATTCCCAATACACAATAGTATATCCAGGATTCTCAGTATCCAATACTCAAACCTCAATACTCAACCATCAGCCCTCATCCTCCATCCTCAATCCTCAATACTCAAACCTCAATCTTCAATCCTCAATAGAATATCCTCAATTCACAGTTTTCAATACTGAATCCCCAGTCTTCAATCTTCAAATCTCAATCCACAGACATCAATTCTCATCACTCAACCCTCAACACTCAGTCCTCAATCTTCAATCCTCAATCCTCAATCCTCAATCCTCAATCCTCAATAGTCAATCTCCAATCCTAGATCCTCAATCACCAATCCTCAATCCTTAATCCTCAACCTTCAATCCTCAATCCTCAATTCTCAATCCTCAATACTCATTCCTCAATCTTCAATCCTCAACACTCAATCGTCAATCCACAATCCTCAATCTTCAATTCTCAATCCGCAATCCTGAATCCTCAATCCTCAATCTTCAATCCTCAATACTCAATCTTCAATCTTCAATCCCCAATCCCCAATACTCAATCTTCAATCCTCAATCCTCAATCCTCAATCCTCAATCCTCAATCTTCAATCATCAATACTCAATCTTCAACACTCAATCATCAACACTCAATCCTCAATCTTCAATCCTCAATCCCCAATACTCAATCTTCAATCCTCAATCCTCAATCCTCAATCCTCAATCCTCAATCTTCAATCCTCAATACTCAATCTTCAATTCTCAATCCGCAATCCTGAATCCTCAATCCTCAATCCTCAATCCTCAATACTCAACCATCAATCCTCAATTCCCAATACACAATAGTATATCCAGGATTCTCAGTATCCAATACTCAAACCTCAATACTCAACCATCAGCCCTCATCCTCCATCCTCAATCCTCAATGCTCAAACCTCAATCTTCAATCCTCAATAGAATATCCTCAATTCACAGTTTTCAATACTGAATCCCCAGTCTTCAATCTTCAAATCTCAATCCACAGACATCAATTCTCATCACTCAACCCTCAACACTCAGTCCTCAATCTTCAATCCTCAATCCTCAATCCTCAATCCTCAATACTCAACCATCAATCCTCAATTCCCAATTCTCAATAGAATATCCTGAATTCTCAGTATTCAATACTCAAACCTCAATCCTCAACCCTCAGTCCTCATCCTCAACTCTCAATTCTCAATCCTCAATCCTCAGTCATCAGTCCTCAATCCTAAAGCCTCAAACCTCAATCCTCAACCTCCAATCCTAGATGCTCAATCCCCAATCCTGAATCCTTAATCCTCAATCTTCAATCCTCAATCCACAGTCCTCGATCTTCAATCCTCAATGCTCAATACTCAATCCTCAATCCTCAGTCATCAGTCCTCAATCCTCAATCCTCAAATCTCAATCCTCAACCGTCAGTCCTCGTCCTCAATCCTCATACCTCAATCCTCAATCCTCAATCCTCAATCTTCAATCCTCCATACTCAATCTTCAATCCTCAATCCTCAATCATCAATCCTCAATCCTCAATCCTCAGTCATCAATCCTCAATCTTCAATACTCAATCCTCAATCCTCAATCCTCAATCCTAAGTCATCAATCCTCAATCTTCAATACTCAATCCTCAATCCTCAATCCTCAATCCTCAATACTCAACCATCAATCCTCAATTCCCAATACTCAATAGAATATCCAGGATTCTCAGTATCCAATACTCAAACCTCAATACTCAACCATCAGCCCTCATCCTCCATCCTCAATCCTCAATACTCAAACCTCAATCTTCAATCCTCAATAGAATATCCTCAATTCACAGTTTTCAATACTGAATCCCCAGTCTTCAATCTTCAAATCTCAATCCACAGACATCAATTCTCATCACTCAACCCTCAACACTCAGTCCTCAATCTTCAATCCTCAATCCTCAACCCTCAATCCTCAATCCTCAATAGTCAATCTCCAATCCTAGATCCTCAATCACCAATCCTCAATCCTTAATCCTCAACCTTCAATCCTCAATCCTCAATTCTCAATCCTCAATACTCATTCCTCAATCCTCAATCCTCAACACTCAATCGTCAATCCACAATCCTCAATCTTCAATTCTCAATCCGCAATCCTCAATCCTCAATCCTCAATCTTCAATCCTCAATACTCAATCTTCAATCTTCAATCCCCAATCCCCAATACTCAATCTTCAATCCTCAATCCTCAATCCTCAATCCTCAATCCTCAATCCTCAATCTTCAATCCTCAATACTCAATCTTCAACACTCAATCATCAACACTCAATCCTCAATCTTCAATCCTCAATCCCCAATACTCAATCTTCAATCCTCAATCCTCAATCCTCAATCCTCAATCCTCAATCTTCAATCCTCAATACTCAATCTTCAATTCTCAATCCGCAATCCTGAATCCTCAATCCTCAATCCTCAATCCTCAATCTTCAATCCTCAACCGTCAGTCCTCGTACTCAATCCTCAACCCTCAATCCTCAATCCTCAATCTTCTATCATCAATACTCAACCTTCAATCCTCAATTCTCAATCCTCAATCCTCAATCCTCAATCCTCAATCCTCAATACTCAACCATCAATCCTCAATTCCCAATTCTCAATAGAATATCCTGAATTCTCAGTATTCAATACTCAAACCTCAATCCTCAACCCTCAGTCCTCATCCTCAATTCTCAATTCTCAATTCTCAATCCTCAATCCTCAGTCATCAGTCCTCAATCCTAAAGCCTCAAACCTCAATCCTCAACCTCCAATCCTAGATCCTCAATCCCCAATCCTGAATCCTTAATCCTCAATCTTCAATCCTCAATCCACAGTCCTCGATCTTCAATCCTCAATGCTCAATACTCAATCCTCAATCCTCAGTCATCAGTCTTCAATCCTCAATCCTCAAACCTCAATCCTCAACCGTCAGTCCTCGTCCTCAATCCTCATACCTCAATCCTCAATCCTCAATCCTAAAATCCTCAATCCCCAATATTCAACACACAACCCTCAACCATCCATCCTCAATACTCAACCATCAATACTCAATTCTCAATACTCAATAGAATATCCTGAATTCTCAGTTTTCAATACTCAATCCTCAATCCTCGACCCTCAATCCTCAATCGTCAATCATCAATCCTCAATCTTCAACACTCAATCCTCAATCCTCAATCCTCAATCCTCAATCATCAATCCTAAATCTTCAATCCTCAATCCTCAATCCTCAATCCTCACCCTCAATCCTCAATCCTCAGTCCTCAAACCTCAATCCTGAATCTTCAATCCTGAATCCTCAATCTTCAGACCTCAGTCCTCAACAATCAGTTGTCTATTCTCAATCCTCAATACAATATCGTCAATTCACAGTTTTCAATACTCAATACTCAACCTGCAATCTTCAAATCTCTATCCACAAACATCAATTCTCATCACTGAACCCTCAACACTTAGTCCCCAATGCTCAATCTTCAATCCTCAATCCTCAATCCTCAATCCTTAATCCTCAATCTTCAATCCGCAATACTCAACCTTCAATCCTCAATCCTCAATCCCCAATCCTCAATCCTCAATCCTTAATCCACAATCTTCAATCCTCAATCCTCAATTCTCAATCAGCAATACTCAATCCTCAATCCTCAATCCTCAATCCCCAATCCTCAATCTTCAATCCTCAATCCTCAATCCTCAAGCCACAATCCTCAATCCTCAATCTTCAATCCTGAATACTCAACCTTCAGTCCTCAACCCTCAATCCTCAATCCTCAATCCTCAATCGTCAGTCTTCAATCCTCAATACTCAATCTTCAATCCTCAATCCTCAATCCTCAATCCTCAATCCTCATTCTTCTATCATCAATACCGAATCCTCAATTTTCAATCCTCAATCCTCAATCCTCAATTCTCAATCCTCAATCCTCAGTCCTGAGTGCTCAAACCTCAATCCTCAACCCTCAGCCCTCATCGTCAATCCTCAATCATCAATCCTCAATCCTCAATCATCAATCCTCAATGTTCAATCCTCAATCCTCAATTCTCAGTCTTCATTCCTCAATACTGAATCTTCAATCCTCAATACTCAATCTTCGATCCTCAATCCTCAATCCTCAATCCTCAATCCTCAATCCTCAATCATCAATCCTCAATCTTCAAAACTCAATCCTCAATTCTCAATCCTCAATTCTCAACCATCAATCCTCAATTCTCAATACTCAATAGAATATCCTGAATTCTCAGGATTCAATACTCAAACCTCAATCCTCAAGCCTCAGCCATCATCCTCACTCCTCAATCCTCGTTCCTCAATCCTCAATACTCAATGCTCAATCCTCCATAGTCAATCTCCAATCCTAGATCCTCAATCCCCAATTCTCAATCCTTAATCCACAATCTTCAATCCTCAATCCTCAATTCTCAATCAGCAATACTCAATCCTCAATCCTCAATCCTCAATCCCCAATCCTCAATCTTCAATCCTCAATCCTCAATCCTCAAGCCTCAATCCTCAATCCTCAATCTTCAATCCTGAATACTCAATCTTCAGTCCTCAACCCTCAATCCTCAATCCTCAATCCTCAATCGTCAGTCTTCAATCCTCAATACTCAATCTTCAATACTCAATCCTCAATCCTGAATCCTCAATCCTCATTCTTCTATCATCAATACCGAATCCTCAATCTTCAATCCTCAATCCTCAATCCTCAATTGTCAATCCTCAGTCCTCGTTCCTCAAACCTCAATCCCCAACCCTCAGTCCTCATCCTCAATTCTAAATTCTCAATCCTCAAACCTCAATCCTCAATCCTCAATAGTCAATCCTCAATCTTCAACACTCAATACTCAATCCTCAATCCTCAATTCTCAACCATCAATCCTCAATTCTCAATACTCAATAGAATATCCTGAATTCTCAGGATTCAATACTCAAACCTCAATCCTCAACTCTCAGCCCTGATCCTCCGTCCTCAATCCTCAATCCTCAATCCTCAATCCTCATCTCAATACTCAATTTTCAATCTTCAATCCTCAATCCTCAATCCTCAATCCTCAATCCTCAGTCCTCAATCCTCAATCCTCAACCTTCAATCCTCAATACTCAATCCTCAATCCTCATTCCTCAATGTTCAATCCTCAATACCCAATCCTCAATCTTCTATCCTCAATCCACAATCCTCAATCCTCAATACTCAATCTTCAATCCTCAATCCCCAATCCTCAATCCTTAATCCTCTATCCTCAATCCACAATCCTCAATCTTCAATCGTCAATACTCAATCTGCAGTCCTCAATCCTCAATCCTCAATCCTCGATTCTCAATCCTCAATCCTCAGACCTCAAGCATCAAGAGTTAACCCTCAGCCCTCGTCCTCAATCCACAACACTCAATCCTCAATCCTCAATCTTCAATCATCAATATTCAATCTTCAATCCTCAATCCTCAATCCTCAATGCTCAATCCTCATTCCTGAATGTTCAATCCTCAATACCCAATCCTCAATCTTCAATCCCCAATCCTCAATCCTCAATCCTCAGTCCTCAGTCATCAATCCTCAATCTTCAATACTCAATCCTCAATCCTCAATCCTCAATACACAATAGTCAATCTCCAATCCTCGATCATCAATCCCCAATACTCAATCCTTAATCCTCAATCATCAATCCTCAATCCTCAATTCTCAATCCTCAATACTCAATCCTCAATCCTCAATCCTCAATCCCCAATACTCAATCTTCAATCCTCAATCCTCAATCCTCAATCCTCAATCCTCAATCCTCAATCTTCAATCCTGAATACTCAATCCTCAATCTTCAATCCCCAATCCTCAATCCTCAATCCTCAGTCCTCAGTCATCAATCCTCAATCTTCACTACTCAATCCTCAATCCTCAATCCTCAATCATCAATCCTCAATCTTCGATACTCAATCCTCAATCCTCAATCCTCAATCCTGAATACTCAACCATCAATCCTCAATTCCCAATACTCAATAGAATATCCTGAATTCTCAGTGTTCAATACTCAAACCTCAATCCTCAACCATTAGCCCTCATCCTCCATCCTCAATCCTCAATCCTCAAACCTCTATCTTCAATCCTCATTACTCAACCTTCGATCCTCAATCCTCAACGCTCAATCCTCAATCCTCGATCCTCAGTGCTGAACACTCAATCTTCAATACTCAATCCTCAATCCTCAATGCTCAATCCTCAATCCTCAATCCTCAATCCTCATTCCTCAAACCTCAATCCCCAACCCTCAGTCCTCATCCTCAATTCTCAATTCTCAATTCTCAATCCTCAGTCCTCAGTCATCAGTCCTCAATCCTTAAGCCTCAAACCTCAATCCTCAACCTCCAATCCTAGATCCTCAATCCCCAATCCTCAATCCTTAATCCTCAATCTTCAATCCTCAATCCACAGTCCTCGATCTTCAATCCTCAATGCTCAATACTCAATCCTCAATCCTCAGTCATCAGTCCTCAATCCTCAATCCTCAAACCTCAATCCTCAACCGTCAGTCCTCGTCCTCAATCCTCATACCTCAATCCTCAATCCTCAATATTCAATCATCAATACTCAATCTTCAATACTCAATCCTCAATCCTCAATCCTAAAATCCTCAATCCCCAATATTCAACACACAACCCTCAACCATCCATCCTCAATACTCAACCATCAATACTCAATTCTCAATACTCAATAGAATATCCCGAATTCTCAGTTTTCAATACTCAATCCTCAATCCTCGACCCTCAATCCTCAATCGTCAATCATCAATCCTCAACCTTCAACACTCAATCCTCAATACTCAATCCTCAATCCTCAATCATCAATCCTAAATCTTCAATCCTCAATCCTCAATCCTCAATCCTCAATCCTCAATCCTCAATCCTCAGTCCTCAAACCTCAATCCTGAATCTTCAATCCTGAATCCTCAATCTTCAGACCTCAGTCCTCAACAATCAGTTGTCAATTCTCAATCCTCAATACAATATCGTCAATTCACAGCTTTCAATACTCAATACTCAACCTGCAATCTTCAAATCTCTATCCACAAACATCAATTCTCATCACTGAACCCTCACCACTCAGTCCCCAATCCTCAATCTTCAATCCTCAATCCTCAATCCTCAATCCTCAATCTTCAATCCCCAATACTCAATCTTCAATCCTCAATCCTCAATCCCCAATCCTCAATCCTTAATCCTCAAACGTCAGTCTTCAATACTCAATACACAATCTGCAATCCTCAGTCCTCAATCCTCAATCCTCAATATTCAATCCTGAATACTCAGTCTTCAATCCTCAATACTCAATCTTCAATCATCAACCCTCAATCCTCAATCCACAATCCACAATCCTCAATCCTCAATCACCAACCTTCAATCCTCAATACTCAATCTTCAATCCCCAATCCTCAATCCTGAATCGTCAATCCTCATTCTTCGATCCTCAATACCCAATCCTCAATCCTCAATCCTCAATCCTCAATCCTCAATACTCAGTATTCAATCCTCAATCCTCAATCCTCAATCCTCAATCCTCAATCCTCAGACATCAATCCTCAATCCTCAATACAAAATCGTCAATCCTCAGTCCTCGTTTCTCAATCCTCAATCCTCGTTCCTCAAACCTCAATCCTCAACCCTCAGTCCTGATCATCAATTCTCAATCCTCAATCCTCAAACCTCAATCTTCAATCCTCAATACTCAATCCTCAATCCTCAATACTCAACCATCAAACCACAATTCTCAATACTCAATAGCATATCCTGAATTCTCAGTATTCAATACTCAAACCTCAATCCTCAACCCTCAGCCCTCATCCTCCATCCTCAATCCACAATCCTCAAACCTCAATATTCTATCCTCAATACTCAATCTTCGATTCTCCATTCTCAATCCTCAATCCTCAATCCCCAATCCTCAATCTTCAATCCTCAATCCTCAATCCTCAATCCTCAATCCTCAATTGTCAATCCTCAGTCCTCGTTCCTCAAACCTCAATCCACGACCCTCAGTCCTCATCCTCAATTCTAAATTCTCAATCCTCAAACCTCAATCCTCAATCCTCAATACTCAATCCTCAATCTTCAACACTCAATACTCAATCCTCAATCCTCAATCCTCAACCATCAATCCTCAATCTTCGATACTCAATCCTCAATCCTCAATCCTCAATCCTCAATACTCAACCATCAATCCTCAATTCCCAATACTCAATAGAATATCCTGAATTCTCAGTATCCAATACTCAAACCTCAATCCTCAACCATCAGCCCTCATCCTCCACCCTCAATCCTCAATCCTCAAACCTCAATCTTCAATCCTCAATACTCAATCTTCGATCCTCAATCCTCAACACACAATCCTCAATCCTCAATCCTCAATCCTCAGCCCTCAATCCTCATTCCTCAAACCTCAATCCTCAACCCTCAGTCCTCATCCTCAATTCTCAATTCTCAATCCTCAATCCTCAATTTTCAATCTTCAATCCTCAATAATCAATCTCCAATTCTAGATCCTCAATCCACAATACTCGATCGTTAATCCTCAATCTTCAATCCTCAATCCCCAGTCCTCAATCCTCAATACTCAATCTTGAATCCTTAATCCTCAATCCTCAATATTCAAGACACAACCATCAACCATCAATTCTCAATACTCAACCATCAATCCTCAATTCTTAATACTCAATAGAATATCCTGAATTCTCATGATTCAATACTCAATCCACAATATTCAATAATCAAATCTCGATCCTCAAACATCAACCCTCAACACTCAATCCTCAACACTCGGACCACTCCCTTCAATCCTCCATCCTCAATCCTCTATCCTCATGCGTCAATCCTCAATCCTCAATCCTCAAACCTCAATCCTCAGTCCTCAAACCTCAATTCCAAATCCTCAACCATGAATGCTCAATCTTCATCCCTCAGTCCGCAACAATCAATTGTCAATCCTCAATCCTCAATAGAATATCCTCAATTCACAGTTTTCAATACTCAATCCCCAATCTTCAATCTTCAAATCTCAATCCACAGACATCAATTGTCATCACTCAACCCTCAACACTCAGTCCTCATTCTTCAATCCTCAATCCTCAATCCTCAATCTTCAATCCTCCATACTCAATCTTCAATCCTCAATCCTCAATCATCAATCCTCAATCCTCAATCCTCAGTCATCAATCCTCAATCTTCAATACTCAATCCTCAATCCTCAATCCTCAATCCTAAGTCATCAATCCTCAATCTTCAATACTCAATCCTCAATCCTCAATCCTCAATCCTCAATACTCAACCATCAATCCTCAATTCCCAATACTCAATAGAATATCCAGGATTCTCAGTATCCAATACTCAAACCTCAATACTCAACCATCAGCCCTCATCCTCCATCCTCAATCCTCAATACTCAAACCTCAATCTTCAATCCTCAATAGAATATCCTCAATTCACAGTTTTCAATACTGAATCCCCAGTCTTCAATCTTCAAATCTCAATCCACAGACATCAATTCTCATCACTCAACCCTCAACACTCAGTCCTCAATCTTCAATCCTCAATCCTCAATCCTCAATCCTCAATCCTTCATAGTCAATCTCCAATCCTAGATCCTCAATCACCAATCCTCAATCCTTAATCCTCAACCTTCAATCCTCAATCCTCAATTCTCAATCCTCAATACTCATTCCTCAATCTTCAATCCTCAACACTCAATCGTCAATCCACAATCCTCAATCTTCAATTCTCAATCCGCAATCCTCAATCCTCAATCCTCAATCTTCAATCCTCAATACTCAATCTTCAATCTTCAATCCCCAATCCCCAATACTCAATCTTCAATCCTCAATCCTCAATCCTCAATCCTCAATCCTCAATCTTCAATCATCAATACTCAATCTTCAACACTCAATCATCAACACTCAATCCTCAATCTTCAATCCTCAATCCCCAATACTCAATCTTCAATCCTCAATCCTCAATCCTCAATCCTCAATCCTCAATCTTCAATCCTCAATACTCAATCTTCAATTCTCAATCCGCAATCCTGAATCCTCAATCCTCAATCCTCAATCCTCAATCTTCAATCCTCAACCGTCAGTCCTCGTACTCAATCCTGAACCCTCAATCCTCAATCCTCAATCTTCAATCATCAATACTCAACCTTCAATCCTCAATTCTCAATCCTCAATCCTCAATCCTCAATCCTCAATCCTCAATACTCAACCATCAATCCTCAATTCCCAATTCTCAATAGAATATCCTGAATTCTCAGTATTCAATACTCAAACCTCAATCCTCAACCCTCAGTCCTCATCCTCAACTCTCAATTCTCAATCCTCAATCCTCAGTCATCAGTCCTCAATCCTAAAGCCTCAAACCTCAATCCTCAACCTCCAATCCTAGATGCTCAATCCCCAATCCTGAATCCTTAATCCTCAATCTTCAATCCTCAATCCACAGTCCTCGATCTTCAATCCTCAATGCTCAATACTCAATCCTCAATCCTCAGTCATCAGTCCTCAATCCTCAATCCTCAAATCTCAATCCTCAACCGTCAGTCCTCGTCCTCAATCCTCATACCTCAATCCTCAATCCTCAATCCTCAATCTTCAATCCTCCATACTCAATCTTCAATCCTCAATCCTCAATCATCAATCCTCAATCCTCAATCCTCAGTCATCAATCCTCAATCTTCAATACTCAATCCTCAATCCTCAATCCTCAATCCTAAGTCATCAATCCTGAATCTTCAATACTCAATCCTCAATCCTCAATCCTCAATCCTCAATACTCAACCATCAATCCTCAATTCCCAATACTCAATAGAATATCCAGGATTCTCAGTATCCAATACTCAAACCTCAATACTCAACCATCAGCCCTCATCCTCCATCCTCAATCCTCAATACTCAAACCTCAATCTTCAATCCTCAATAGAATATCCTCAATTCACAGTTTTCAATACTGAATCCCCAGTCTTCAATCTTCAAATCTCAATCCACAGACATCAATTCTCATCACTCAACCCTCAACACTCAGTCCTCAATCTTCAATCCTCAATCCTCAATCCTCAATCCTCAATCCTCAATAGTCAATCTCCAATCCTAGATCCTCAATCACCAATCCTCAATCCTTAATCCTCAACCTTCAATCCTCAATCCTCAATTCTCAATCCTCAATACTCATTCCTCAATCCTCAATCCTCAACACTCAATCGTCAATCCACAATCCTCAATCTTCAATTCTCAATCCGCAATCCTCAATCCTCAATCCTCAATCTTCAATCCTCAATACTCAATCTTCAATCTTCAATCCCCAATCCCCAATACTCAATCTTCAATCCTCAATCCTCAATCCTCAATCCTCAATCCTCAATCTTCAATCCTCAATACTCAATCTTCAACACTCAATCATCAACACTCAATCCTCAATCTTCAATCCTCAATCCCCAATACTCAATCTTCAATCCTCAATCCTCAATCCTCAATCCTCAATCCTCAATCTTCAATCCTCAATACTCAATCTTCAATTCTCAATCCGCAATCCTCAATCCTCAATCCTCAATCCTCAATCCTCAATCTTCAATCCTCAACCGTCAGTCCTCGTACTCAATCCTCAACCCTCAATCCTCAATCCTCAATCTTCTATCATCAATACTCAACCTTCAATCCTCAATTCTCAATCCTCAATCCTCAATCCTCAATCCTCAATCCTCAATACTCAACCATCAATCCTCAATTCCCAATTCTCAATAGAATATCCTGAATTCTCAGTATTCAATACTCAAACCTCAATCCTCAACCCTCAGTCCTCATCCTCAATTCTCAATTCTCAATTCTCAATCCTCAATCCTCAGTCATCAGTCCTCAATCCTAAAGCCTCAAACCTCAATCCTCAACCTCCAATCCTAGATCCTCAATCCCCAATCCTGAATCCTTAATCCTCAATCTTCAATCCTCAATCCACAGTCCTCGATCTTCAATCCTCAATGCTCAATACTCAATCCTCAATCCTCAGTCATCAGTCCTCAATCCTCAATCCTCAAACCTCAATCCTCAACCGTCAGTCCTCGTCCTCAATCCTCATACCTCAATCCTCAATCCTCAATCCTAAAATCCTCAATCCCCAATATTCAACACACAACCCTCAACCATCCATCCTCAATACTCAACCATCAATACTCAATTCTCAATACTCAATAGAATATCCTGAATTCTCAGTTTTCAATACTCAATCCTCAATCCTCGACCCTCAATCCTCAATCGTCAGTCATCAATCCTCAATCTTCAACACTCAATCCTCAATCCTCAATCCTCAATCCTCAATCATCAATCCTAAATCTTCAATCCTCAATCCTCAATCCTCAATCCTCACCCTCAATCCTCAATCCACAGTCCTCAAACCTCAATCCTGAATCTTCAATCCTGAATCCTCAATCTTCAGACCTCAGTCCTCAACAATCAGTTGTCTATTCTCAATCCTCAATACAATATCGTCAATTCACAGTTTTCAATACTCAATACTCAACCTGCAATCTTCAAATCTCTATCCACAAACATCAATTCTCATCACTGAACCCTCAACACTTAGTCCCCAATGCTCAATCTTCAATCCTCAATCCTCAATCCTCAATCCTCAATCCTCAATCTTCAATCCGCAATACTCAACCTTCAATCCTCAATCCTCAATCCCCAATCCTCAATCCTCAATCCTTAATCCACAATCTTCAATCCTCAATCCTCAATTCTCAATCAGCAATACTCAATCCTCAATCCTCAATCCTCAATCCCCAATCCTCAATCTTCAATCCTCAATCCTCAATCCTCAAGCCACAATCCTCAATCCTCAATCTTCAATCCTGAATACTCAACCTTCAGTCCTCAACCCTCAATCCTCAATCCTCAATCCTCAATCGTCAGTCTTCAATCCTCAATACTCAATCTTCAATCCTCAATCCTCAATCCTCAATCCTCAATCCTCATTCTTCTATCATCAATACCGAATCCTCAATCTTCAATCCTCAATCCTCAATCCTCAATTCTCAATCCTCAATCCTCAGTCCTGAGTGCTCAAACCTCAATCCTCAACCCTCAGCCCTCATCGTCAATCCTCAATCCTCAATCCTGAATCCTCAATCATCAATCCTCAATGTTCAATCCTCAATCCTCAATTCTCAGTCTTCATTCCTCAATACTGAATCTTCAATCCTCAATACTCAATCTTCGATCCTCAATCCTCAATCCTCAATCCTCAATCCTCAATCCTCAATCATCAATCCTCAATCTTCAAAACTCAATCCTGAATTCTCAATCCTCAATTCTCAACCATCAATCCTCAATTCTCAATACTCAATAGAATATCCTGAATTCTCAGGATTCAATACTCAAACCTCAATCCTCAACCCTCAGCCATCATCCTCACTCCTCAATCCTCGTTCCTCAATCCTCAATACTCAATGCTCAATCCTCCATAGTCAATCTCCAATCCTAGATCCTCAATCCCCAATCCTCAATCCTTAATCCACAATCTTCAATCCTCAATCCTCAATTCTCAATCAGCAATACTCAATCCTCAATCCTCAATCCTCAATCCCCAATCCTCAATCTTCAATCCTCAATCCTCAATCCTCAAGCCTCAATCCTCAATCCTCAATCTTCAATCCTGAATACTCAATCTTCAGTCCTCAACCCTCAATCCTCAATCCTCAATCCTCAATCGTCAGTCTTCAATCCTCAATACTCAATCTTCAATCCTCAATCCTCAATCCTGAATCCTCAATCCTCATTCTTCTATCATCAATACCGAATCCTCAATCTTCAATCCTCAATCCTCAATCCTCAATTGTCAATCCTCAGTCCTCGTTCCTCAAACCTCAATCCCCAACCCTGAGTCCTCATCCTCAATTCTAAATTCTCAATCCTCAAACCTCAATCCTCAATCCTCAATACTCAATCCTCAATCTTCAACACTCAATACTCAATCCTCAATCCTCAACCCTCAACCATCAATCCTCAATCTTCGATACTCAATCCTCAATCCTCAATCCTCAATCCTCAATACTCAACTATCAATCCTCAATTCCCAATACTCAATAGAATATCCTGAATTCTCAGTATTCAATACTCAAACCTCAATCCTCAACCATCAGCCCTCATCCTCCACCCTCAATCCTCAATCCTCAAACCTCAACCTTCAATCCTCAATACTCAATCTTCGATCCTCAATCCTCAACACACAATCCTCAATCCTCAATCCTCAATCCTCAGCCCTCAATCCTCATTCTTCAAACCTCAATCCTCAACCCTCAGTCCTCATCCTCAATTCTCAATCCTCAATCCTCAATCCCCAATACTCAATCTTCAATCCTCAATCCTCAATCCTCAATCCTCAATCCTCAATCCTCAGTCTTCAATCCTGAATACTCAACCTTCAGTCCTCAACCCTCAATCCTCAATCCTCAATCCTCAATCGTCAGTCTTCAATCCTCAATACTCAATCTTCAATCCTCAATCCTCAATCCTCAATCCTCAATCCTCATTCTTCTATCATCAATACCGAATCCTCAATCTTCAATCCTCAATCCTCAATCCTCAATTCTCAATCCTCAATCCTCAGTCCTGAGTGCTCAAACCTCAATCCTCAACCCTCAGCCCTCATCGTCAATCCTCAATCCTCAATCCTCAATCCTCAACCATCAATCCTCAATGTTCAATCCTCAATCCTCAATTCTCAGTCTTCATTCCTCAATACTGAATCTTCAATCCTCAATACTCAATCTTCGATCCTCAATCCTCAATCCTCAATCCTCAATCCTCAATCCTCAATCATCAATCCTCAATCTTCAAAACTCAATCCTCAATTCTCAATCCTCAATTCTCAACCATCAATCCTCAATTCTCAATACTCAATAGAATATCCTGAATTCTCAGGATTCAATACTCAAACCTCAATCCTCAACCCTCAGCCATCATCCTCACTCCTCAATCCTCGTTCCTCAATCCTCAATACTCAATGCTCAATCCTCCATAGTCAATCTCCAATCCTAGATCCTCAATCCCCAATCCTCAATCCTTAATCCACAATCTTCAATCCTCAATCCTCAATTCTCAATCAGCAATACTCAATCCTCAATCCTCAATCCTCAATCCCCAATCCTCAATCTTCAATCCTCAATCCTCAATCCTCAAGCCTCAATCCTCAATCCTCAATCTTCAATCCTGAATACTCAATCTTCAGTCCTCAACCCTCAATCCTCAATCCTCAATCCTCAATCGTCAGTCTTCAATCCTCAATACTCAATCTTCAATCCTCAATCCTCAATCCTGAATCCTCAATCCTCATTCTTCTATCATCAATACAGAATCCTCAATCTTCAATCCTCAATCCTCAATCCTCAATTGTCAATCCTCAGTCCTCGTTCCTCAAACCTCAATCCCCAACCCTCAGTCCTCATCCTCAATTCTAAATTCTCAATCCTCAAACCTCAATCCTCAATCCTCAATACTCAATCCTCAATCTTCAACACTCAATACTCAATCCTCAATCCTCAACCATCAATCCTCAATCTTCGATACTCAAACCTCAATCCTCAATCCTCAATCCTCAATACTCAACCATCAATCCTCAATTCCCAATACTCAATAGAATATCCTGAATTCTCAGTATTCAATACTCAAACCTCAATCCTCAACCATCAGCCCTCATCCTCCACCCTCAATCCTCAATCCTCAAACCTCAACCTTCAATCCTCAATACTCAATCTTCGATCCTCAATCCTCAACACACAATCCTCAATCCTCAATCCTCAGTCATCAGTCCTCAATCCTCAATCCTCAAACCTCAATCCTCAACCGTCAGTCCTCGTCCTCAATCCTCATACCTCAATCCTCAATCCTCAATATTCAATCATCAATACTCAATCTTCAATACTCAATCCTCAATCCTCAATCCTAAAATCCTCAATCCCCAATATTCAACACACAACCCTCAACCATCCATCCTCAATACTCAACCATCAATACTCAATTCTCAATACTCAATAGAATATCCTGAATTCTCAGTTTTCAATACTCAATCCTCAATCATCGACCCTCAATCCTCAATCGTCAGTCATCAATCCTCAATCTTCAACACTCAATCCTCAATCCTCAATCCTCAATCCTCAACGCTCAATCCTCAATCCTCAATCCTCAGTCCTGAATACTCAATCTTCAATACACAATCCTCAATCCTCAATGCTCAATCCTCAATCCTCAATCCTCAATCCTCAATCCTCAATACTCAATCCTCAATCTTCAACACTCAATCCTCAATCCTCAATCTTCGATACTCAATCCTCAATCCTCAATCCTCAATCCTCAATCCTCAATACACAACCATCAATCCTCAATTCCCAATACTCAATAGAATATCCTGAATTCTCAGTATTCAATACTCAAACCTCAATCCTCAACCATCAGCCCTCATCCACCACCCTCAATCCTCAATCCTCAAACCTCAATCTTCAATCCTCAATACTCAATCTTCGATCCTCAATCCTCAACCCACAATCCTCAATCCTCAATCCTCAATCCTCAGCCCTCAATCCTCATTCCTCAAACCTCAATCCTCAACCCTCAGTCCTCATACTCAATACTCAATTCTCAATCCTCAATCCTCAATTTTCAATCTTCAATCCTCAATAATCAATCTCCAATTCTAGATCCTCAATCCCCAATACTCGATCGTTAATCCTCAATCTTCAATCCTCAATCCCCAGTCCTCAATCCTCAATACTCAATCTTCAATCCTTAATCCTCAATCCTCAATATTCAACACACAACCATCAACCATCAATTCGAAATACTCAACCATCAATCCTCAATTCTTAATACTCAATAGAATATCCTGAATTCTCATGATTCATTACTCAATCCACAATATTCAATAATCAAATCTCGATCCTCAAACATCAACTCTCAACACTCAATCCTCAACACTCGGACCACTCCCTTCAATCCTCCATCCGCAATCCTCTATCCTCATGCGTCAATCCTCAATCCTCCATCCTCAACCCTCAATCCTCAGTCCTCAAACCTCAATTCCGAATCCTCAATCCTGAATGCTCAACCTTCATCCCTCAGTCCGCAACAATCAATTGTCAATACTCAATCCTCAATCCTCAATCCTCAATCCCCAATCCTCAATCTTCAATCCTCAATCCTCAATCCTCAAGCCTCAATCCTCAATCCTCAATCTTCAATCCTGAATACTCAATCTTCAGTCCTCAACCCTCAATCCTCAATCCTCAATCCTCAATCGTCAGTCTTCAATCCTCAATACTCAATCTTCAATCCTCAATCCTCAATCCTCAATCCTCAATCCTCATTCTTCTATCATCAATACCGAATCCTCAATCTTCAATCCTCAACCCTCAATCCTCAATTCTCAATCGTCAATCCTCAATCCTCAATCCTCAATCTTCAATCCTCAATACTCAACCTTCAATCCTCAATCCTCAATCCCCAATCCTCAATCCTCAATCCTTAATCCACAATTTTCAATCCTCAATCCTCAATTCTCAATCAGCAATACTCAATCCTCAATCCTCAATTCTCAATCCCCAATCCTCAATCTTCAATCCTCAATCCTCAATCCTCAAGCCACAATCCTCAATCCTCAATCTTCAATCCTGAATACTCAACCTTCAGTCCTCAACCCTCAATCCTCAATCCTCAATACTCAATCGTCAGTCTTCAATCCTCAATACTCAATCTTCAATCCTCAATCCTCAATCCTCAATCCTCAATCCTCATTCTTCTATCATCAATACCGAATCCTCAATCTTCAATCCTCAATCCTCAATCCTCAATTCTCAATCCTCAATCCTCAGTCCTGAGTGCTCAAACCTCAATCCTCAACCCTCAGCCCTCATCGTCAATCCTCAATCCTCAATCCTCAATCGTCAATCATCAATCCTCAATGTTCAATCCTCAATCCTCAATTCTCAGTCTTCATTCCTCAATACTGAATCTTCAATCCTCAATACTCAATCTTCGATCCTCAATCCTCAATCCTCAATCCTCAATCCTCAATCCTCAATCATCAATCCTCAATCTTCAAAACTCAATCCTCAATTCTCAATCCACAATTCTCAACCATCAATCCTCAATTCTCAATACTCAATAGAATATCCTGAATTCTCAGGATTCAATACTCAAACCTCAATCCTCAACCCTCAGCCATCATCCTCACTCCTCAATCCTCGTTCCTCAATCCTCAATACTCAATGCTCAATCCTCCATAGTCAATCTCCAATCCTAGATCCTCAATCCCCAATCCTCAATCCTTAATCCACAATCTTCAATCCTCAATCCTCAATTCTCAATCAGCAATACTCAATCTTCAATCCTCAATCCTCAATCCCCAATCCTCAATCTTCAACCCTCAATCCTCAATCCTCAAGCCTCAATTCTCAATCCTCAATCTTCAATCCTGAATACTCAATCTTCAGTCCTCAACCCTCAATCCTCAATCCTCAATCCTCAATCGTCAGTCTTCAATCCTCAATACTCAATCTTCAATCCTCAATCCTCAATCCTCAATCCTCAATCCTCATTCTTCTATCATCAATACCGAATCCTCAATCTTCAATCCTCAACCCTCAATCCTCAATTCTCAATCCTCAATCCTCAGTCCTGAGTCCTCAAACCTCAATCCTCAACCCTCAGCCCTCATCCTCAATCCTCAATCCTCAATCCTCAATCCTCAATCATCAATCCCCAATGTTCAATCCTCAATCCTCAATTCTCAGTCTTCATTCCTCAATACTGAACCTTCAATCCTCAATACTCAATCTTCAATCCTCAATCCTCAATCCTCAATCCTCAATCCTCAATCCTCAATCATCAATCCTCAATCTTCAAAACTCAAACCTCAATTTTCAATTCTCAATCCTCAATTCTCAACCATCAATCCTCAATTCTCAATACTCAATAGAATATCCTGAATTCTCAGGATTCAATACTCAAACCTCAATCCTCAACACTCAGACCTCATCCTCCATCCTCAATCCTCAATCCTCAATCCTCAATCCTCAATCCTCAATACTCAATTATCAATCTTCAATCCTCAATCCTCAATCCTCAATCCTCAATCCTCAGTCCTCAATCCTCAATCCTCTATCCTCAATCCTCAATCTTCAATCCTGAATACTCAATCCTCAATTTCAATCCCCAATCCTCAATCCTCAATCCTCAGTCCTCAATCTTCAATCCTCAATCCCCAATCCTCAATCCTTAATCCTCTATCCTCAATCCACAATCCTCAATCTTCAATCGTCAATACACAATCTGCAGTCCTCAATCCTCAATCCTCAATCCTCGATTCTCAATCCTCAATCCTCAATCCTCAGACCTCAAGCATCAAGAGTTAACCCTCAGCCCTCGTCCTCAATCCACAACCCTCAATCCTCAATCCTCAATCTTCAATCATCAATATTCAATCTTCAATCCTCAATCCTCAATCCTCAATGCTCAATCCTCATTCCTGAATGTTCAATCCTCAATACCCAATCCTCAATCTTCAATCCCCAATCCTCAATCCTCAATCCTCAGTCCTCAGTCATCAATCCTCAATCTTCAATACTCAATCCTCAATCCTCAATCCTCAATACACAATAGTCAATCTCCAATCCTCGATCCTCAATCCCCAATACTCAATCCTTAATCCTCAATCATCAATCCTCAATCCTCAATTCTCAATCCTCAATACTCAATCCTCAATCCTCAATCCTCAATTCCCAATACTCAATCTTCAATCCTCAATCCTCAATCCTCAATCCTCAATCCTCAATCCTCAATCTTCAATCCTGAATACTCAATCCTCAATTTCAATCCCCAATCCTCAATCCTCAATCCTCAGTCCTCAGTCATCAATCCTCAATCTTCACTACTCAATCCTCAATCCTCAATCCTCAATCCTGAATACTCAACCATCAATCCTCAATTCCCAATACTCAATAGAATATCCTGAATTCTCAGTATTCAATACTCAAACCTCAATCCTCAACCATTAGCCCTCATCCTCCATCCTCAATCCTCAATCCTCAAACGTCTATCTTCAATCCTCATTACTCAATCTTCGATCCTCAATCCTCAACGCTCAATCCTCAATCCTCGATCCTCAGTGCTGAACACTCAATCTTCAATACTCAATCCTCAATCCTCAATGCTCAATCCTCAATCCTCAATCCTCATTCCTCAAACCTCAATCCCCAACCCTCATTCCTCATCCTCAATTCTCAATTCTCAATTCTCAATCCTCAGTCCTCTGTCATCAGTCCTCAATCCTTAAGCCTCAAACCTCAATCCTCAACCTCCAATCCTAGATCCTCAATCCCCAATCCTCAATCCTTAATCCTCAATCTTCAATCAGCAATCCACAGTCCTCGATCTTCAATCCTCAATGCTCAATACTCAATCCTCAATCCTCAGTCATCAGTCCTCAATCCTCAATCCTCAAACCTCAATCCTCAACCGTCAGTCCTCGTCCTCAATCCTCATACCTCAATCCTCAATCCTCAATATTCAATCATCAATACTCAATCTTCAATACTCAATCCTCAATCCTCAATCCCCAATATTCAACACACAACCCTCAACCATCCATCCTCAATACTCAACCATCAATACTCAATTCTCAATACTCAATAGAATATCCTGAATTCTCAGTTTTCAATACTCAATCCTCAATCCTCGACCCTCAATCCTCAATCGTCAATCATCAATCCTCAACCTTCAACACTCAATCCTCAATCCTCAATCCTCAATCATCAATCATAAATCTTCAATCCTCAATCCTCAATCCTCAATCCTCAATCCTCAATCCTCAATCCTGAGTCCTCAAACCTCAATCCTGAATCTTCAATCCTGAATCCTCAATCTTCAGACCTCAGTCCTCAACAATCAGTTGTCAATTCTCAATCCTCAATACAATATCGTCAATTCACAGCTTTCAATACTCAATACTCAACCTGCAATCTTCAAATCTCTATCCACAAACATCAATTCTCATCACTGAACCCTCACCACTCAGTCCCCAATCCTCAATCTTCAATCCTCAATCCTCAATCCTCAATCCTCAATCCTCAATCTTCAATCCTCAATACTCAATCTTCAATCCTCAATCCTCAATCCCCAATCCTCAATGCTTAATCCTCAAACGTCAGTCTTCAATACTCAATACACAATCTGCAATCCTCAGTCCTCAATCCTCAATCCTCAATACTCATTCTTCAGTCCTCAATACCCAATCCTCAATCTTCAACCCTCAATCCTTAATCCTCAAATCTCAATCCCCAATCCTCAGTCCACAGTCCTCAAACCTCAATCCTCAACCCTCAGCCATCATCCTCAATCCTCAATCCTCGTTCCTCAATCCTCAATCCTCAATGCTCAATCCTCAATAGTCAATCTCCAATCCTAGATCCTCAATCCCCAATCCTCAATCCTTAATCCACAGTCTTCAATCCTCAATCCTCAATTCTCAATCATCAATACTCAATCCTCAATCCTCAATCCTCAATCCCTAATCCTCAATCTTCAATCCTCAATCCTCAATCCTTAAGCCTCAATCCTCAATCCTAAATCTTCAATCCTGAATACTCAATCTTCAATCCTCAACCCTCAATCCTCAATCCTCAATCCTCAATCGTCAGTCTTCAATCCTCAATACTCAATCTTCAATCCTCAATCCTCAATCCTCAATCCTCAATGCTCATTCTTCTATCCTCAATACCCAATCCTCAATCTTCAATCCTCAATCCTCAATCCTCAATTCTCAATCCTCAATCCTCAGTCCTCAGTCCTCAAACCTCAATCCTCAACCCTCAGCCCTCATCCTCAATCCTCAATCCTCAATCCTCAATCCTCAATTTTCAATCTTCAATCCTCAATAATCAATCTCCAATTCTAGATCCTCAATCCCCAATACTCGATCGTTAATCCTCAATCTTCAATCCTCAATCCCCAGTCCTCAATCCTCAATACTCAATCTTCAATCCTTAATCCTCAATCCTCAATATTCAACACACAACCATCAACCATCAATTCGAAATACTCAACCATCAATCCTCAATTCTTAATACTCAATAGAATATCCTGAATTCTCATGATTCATTACTCAATCCACAATATTCAATAATCAAATCTCGATCCTCAAACATCAACTCTCAACACTCAATCCTCAACACTCGGACCACTCCCTTCACTCCTCCATCCTCAATCCTCTATCCTCATGCGTCAATCCTCAATCCTCCATCCTCAACCCTCAATCCTCAGTCCTCAAACCTCAATTCCGAATCCTCAATCCTGAATGCTCAATCTTCATCCCTCAGTCCGCAACAATCAATTGTCAATCCTCCATCCTCAATACAATATCCTCAATTCACAGTTTTCAATACTCAATCCCCAATCTTCAATCTTCAAATCTCAATCCACAGACATCAATTCTCATCACTCAACCCTCAACACTCAGTCCTCAATCTTCAATCCTCAATCCTCAATCCTCAATCTTCAATCCACCATACTCAATCTTCAATCCTCAATCCTCAATCATCAATCCTCAATCCTCAATCCTCAGTCATCAATCCTCAATCTTCAATCCTCAATCTTCGATACTCAATCCTCAACCCTCAATCCTCAATCCTCAATACTCAAACATCAATCCTCAACTCCCAATACTCAATAGAATATCCTGAATTCTCCGTATTCAATACCCAAACCTCAATACTCAACCATCAGCCCTCATCCTCCATCCTCAATCCTCAATCCTCAAACCTCAATCTTCAATCCTCAATAGAATATCCTCAATTCACAGTTTTCAATACTGAATCCCCAATCTTCAATCTTCAAATCTCAATCCACAGACATCAATTCTCATCACTCAACCCTCAACACTCAGTCCTCAATCTTCAATCCTCAATCCTCAATCCTCAATCTTCAATCCTCCATACTCAATCTTCAATCCTCAATCCTCAATCATCAATCCTCAATCCTTAATCCTCAGTCATCAATCCTCAATCTTCACTACTCAATCCTCTATCCTCAGTCCTCAATTCTCAATCCTCAATCCTCGTTCCTCAAACCTCAATCCTCAACCCTCAGCCCTCACCCTCCATCCTCAATCCTCAATCCTCAAACCTCAATCTTCAATCCTCAATACTCAATCTTCGATTCTCAATTCTCAATCCCCAATCCTCAATCCTCAATCCTCAATTCTCAATCCTCAGTCCTCGTTCCTCAAACCTCAATCCTCAACCCTCAGTCCTCATCCTCAATTCTAAGTTCTCAATCCTCAAACCTCAATCTTCAATCCTCAATACTCAATCCTCAATCTTCAACACTCAATCCTCAATCCTCAATCCTCAATCCTCAATCCTCAATCATCAATCCTCAATCTTCAATACTCAATCCTCAATCCTCTATCCTCAATCCTGAATACTCAACCATCAATCCTCAATTCCCAATACTCAATAGAATATCCTGAATTCTCAGTATTCAATACTCAAACCTCAATCCTCAACCATTAGCCCTCATCCTCCATCCTCAATCCTCAATCCTCAAACCTCTATCTTCAATCCTCATTACTCAACCTTCGATCCTCAATCCTCAACTCTCAATCCTCAATCCTCAATCCTCAGTCCTGAATACTCAATCTTCAATACTCAATCCTCAATCCTCAATGCTCAATCCTCAATCCTCAAACTTCAATCCTCAATCCTCAATACTCAGTCCTCAATCTTCAACACACAATCCTCAATCCTCAATCCTCAATCCTCAATCATCAATCCTCAATCTTCGATACTCAATCCTCAATCCTCAATCCTCAATCCTCAATCCTCAATACTCAACCATCAATCCTCAATTCCCAATTCTCAATAGAATATCCTGAATTCTCAGTATTCAATACTCAAACCTCAATCCTCAACCCTCAGTCCTCATCCTCAATTCTCAATTCTCAATCCTCAATCCTCAGTCATCAGTCCTCAATCCTTAAGCCTCAAACCTCAATCCTCAACCTCCAATCCTAGATCCTCAATCCCCAATCCTGAATCCTTAATCCTCAATCTTCAATCCTCAATCCACAGTCCTCGATCTTCAATCCTCAATGCTCAATACTCAATCCTCAATCCTCAGTCATCAGTCCTCAATCCTCAATCCTCAAACCTCAATCCTCAACCGTCAGTCCTCGTCATCAATCCTCATACCTCAATCCTCAATCCTCAATCCTAAAATCCTCAATCCCCAATATTCAACACACAACCCTCAACCATCCATCCTCAATACTCAACCATCAATACTCAATTCTCAATACTCAATAGAATATCCTGAATTCTCAGTTTTCAGTACTCAATCCTCAATCCTCGACCCTCAATCCTCAATCGTCAATCATCAATCCTCAATCTTCAACACTCAATCCTCAATCCTCAATCCTCAATCCTCAATCATCAATCCTAAATCTTCAATCCTCAATCCTCAATCCTCAATCCTCACCCTCAATCCTCAATCCTCAGTCCTCAAACCTCAATCCTGAATCTTCAATCCTGAATCCTCAATCTTCAGACCTCAGTCCTCAACAATCAGTTGTCTATTCTCAATACTCAATACAATATCGTCAATTCACAGTTTTCAATACTCAATACTCAACCTGCAATCTTCAAATCTCTATCCACAAACATCAATTCTCATCACTGAACCCTCAACACTTAGTCCCCAATGCTCAATCTTCAATCCTCAATCCTCAATCCTCAATCCTCAATCCTCAATCTTCAATCCTCAATACTCAACCTTCAATCCTCAATCCTCAATCCCCAATCCTCAAACCTCAATCCTTAATCCACAATCTTCAATCCTCAATCCTCAATTCTCAATCAGCAATACTCAATCCTCAATCCTCAATCCTCAATCCCCAATCCTCAATCTTCAATCCTCAATCCTCAATCCTCAAGCCACAATCCTCAATCCTCAATCTTCAATCCTGAATACTCAACCTTCAGTCCTCAACCCTCAATCCTCAATCCTCAATCCTCAATCGTCAGTCTTCAATCCTCAATACTCAATCTTCAATCCTCAATCCTCAATCCTCAATCCTCAATCCTCATTCTTCTATCATGAATACCGAATCCTCAATCCTCAATCCTCAATCCTCAATCCTCAATTCTCAATCCTCAATCCCCAGTCCTGAGTGCTCAAACCTCAATCCTCAACCCTCAGCCCTCATCGTCAATCCTCAATCCTCAATCCTCAATCCTCAATCCTCAATCTTCAATCCTCAATACTCAACCTTCAATCTTCAATCCTCAATCCTCAATCCTCAAGCCACAATCCTCAATCCTCAATCTTCAATCCTGAATACTCAACCTTCAGTCCTCAACCCTCAATCCTCAATCCTCAATCCTCAATCGTCAGTCTTCAATCCTCAATACTCAATCTTCAATCCTCAATCCTCAATCCTCAATCCTCAATCCTCCCTCTTCTATCATCAATACCGAATCCTCAATCTTCAATCCTCAATCCTCAATCCTCAATTCTCAATCCTCAATCCTCAGTCCTGAGTGCTCAAACCTCAATCCTCAACCCTCAGCCCTCATCGTCAATCCTCAATCCTCAATCCTCAATCCTCAATCATCAATCCTGAATGTTCAATCCTCAATCCTCAATTCTCAGTCTTCATTCCTCAATACTGAATCTTCAATCCTCAATACTCAATCTTCGATCCTCAATCCTCAATCCTCAATCCTCAATCCTCAATCCTCAATCATCAATCCTCAATCTTCAAAACTCAATCCTCAATTCTCAACCATCAATCCTCAATTCTCAATACTCAATAGAATATCCTGAATTCTCAGGATTCAATACTCAAACCTCTATCCTCAACCTTCAGCCATCATCCTCACTCCTCAATCCTCGTTCCTCAATCCTCAATACTCAATGCTCAATCCTCCATAGTCAATCTCCAATCCTAGATCCTCAATCCCCAATCCTCAATCCTTAATCCACAATCTTCAATCCTCAATCCTCAATTCTCAATCAGCAATACTCAATCCTCAATCCTCAATCCTCAATCCCCAATCCTCAATCTTCAATCCTCAATCCTCAATCCTCAAGCCTCAATCCTCAATCCTCAATCTTCAATCCTGAATACTCAATCTTCAGTCCCCAACACTCAATCCTCAATCCTCAATCCTCAATCGTCAGTCTTCAATCCTCAATACTCAATCTTCAATCCTCAATCCTCAATCCTCAATCCTCAATCCTCATTCTTCTATCATCAATACCGAATCCTCAATCTTCAATCCTCAACCCTCAATCCTCAATTCTCAATCGTCAATCCTCAATCCTCAATCCTCAATCTTCAATCCTCAATACTCAACCTTCAATCCTCAATCCTCAATCCCCAATCCTCAATCCTCAATCCTTAATCCCCAATTTTCAATCCTCAATCCTCAATTCTCAATCAGCAATACTCAATCCTCAATCCTCAATCCTCAATCCCCAATCCTCAATCTTCAATACTCAATCCTCAATCCTCAAGCCACAATCCTCAATCCTCAATCTTCAATCCTGAATACTCAACCTTCAGTCCTCAACCCTCAATCCTCAATCCTCAATCCTCAATCGTCAGTCTTCAATCCTCAATACTCAATCTTCAATCCTCAATCCTCAATCCTCAATCCTCAATCCTCATTCTTCTATCATCAATACCGAATCCTCAATCTTCAATCCTCAACCCTCAATCCTCAATTCTCAATCCTCAATCCTCAGTTTTGAGTCCTCAAACCACAATCCTCAACCCTCAGCCCTCATCCTCAATCCTCAATCCTCAATCCTCAATCCTCAATCATCAATCCCCAATGTTCAATCCTCAATCCTCAATTCTCAGTCTTCATTCCTCAATACTGAATCTTCAATCCTCAATACTCAATCTTCAATCCTCAATCCTCAATCCTCAATCCTCAATCCTCAATCCTCAATCCTCAATCATCAATCCTCAATCTTCAAAACTCAAACCTCAATTCTCAATTCTCAATCCTCAATTCTCAACCATCAATCCTCAATTCTCAATACTCAATAGAATATCCTGAATTCTCAGGATTCAATACTCAAACCTCAATCCTCAACACTCAGACCTCATCCTCCATCCTCAATCCTCAATCCTCAATCCTCAATCCTCAATCCTCAATACTCAGTTATCAATCTTCAATCCTCAATCCTCAATCCTCAATCCTCAATCCTCAGTCCTCAATCCTCAATCCTCTATCCTCAATCCTCAATCTTCAATCCTGAATACTCAATCCTCAATTTCAATCCCCAATCCTCAATCCTCAATCCTCAGTCCTCAATCTTCAATCCTCAATCCCCAATCCTCAATCCTTAATCCTCTATCCTCAATCCACAATCCTCAATCTTCAATCGTCAATACTCAATCTGCAGTCCTCAATCCTCAATCCTCAATCCTCGATTCTCAATCCTCAATCCTCAATCCTCAGGCCTCAAGCATCAAGAGTTAACCCTCAGCCCTCGTCCTCAATCCACAACCCTCAATCCTCAACCCTCAATCTTCAATCATCAATATTCAATCTTCAATCCTCAATCCTCAATCCTCAATGCTCAATCCTCATTCCTGAATGTTCAATCCTCAATACCCAATCCTCAATCTTCAATCCCCAATCCTCAATCCTCAATCCTCAGTCCTCAGTCATCAATCCTCAATCTTCAATACTCAATCCTCAATCCTCAATCCTCAATACACAATAGTCAATCTCCAATCCTCGATCCTCAATCCCCAATACTCAATCCTTAATCCTCAATCATCAATCCTCAATCCTCAATTCTCAATCCTCAATACTCAATCCTCAATCCTCAATCCTCAATCCCCAATACTCAATCTTCAATCCTCAATCCTCAATCCTCAATCCTCAATCCTCAATCCTCAATCTTCAATCCTGAATACTCAATCCTCAATTTCAATCCCCAATCCTCAATCCTCAATCCTCAGTCCTCAGTCATCAATCCTCAATCTTCACTACTCAATCCTCAATCCTCAATCCTCAATCATCAATCCTCAATCTTCGATACTCAATCCTCAATCCTCAATCCTCAATCCTGAATACTCAACCATCAATCCTCAATTCCCAATACTCAATAGAATATCCTGAATTCTCAGTATTCAATACTCAAACCTCAATCCCCAACCATTAGCCCTCATCCTCCATCCTCAATCCTCAATCCTCAAACGTCTATCTTCAATCCTCATTACTCAATCTTCGATCCTCAATCCTCAACGCTCAATCCTCAATCCTCGATCCTCAGTGCTGAACACTCAATCTTCAATACTCAATCCTCAATCCTCAATGCTCAATCCTCAATCCTCAATCCTCAATCCTCATTCCTCAAACCTCAATCCCCAACCCTCATTCCTCATCCTCAATTCTCAATTCTCAATGCTCAATCCTCAGTCCTCTGTCATCAGTCCTCAATCCTTAAGCCTCAAACCTCAATCCTCAACCTCCAATCCTAGATCCTCAATCCCCAATCCTCAATCCTTAATCCTCAATCTTCAATCCTCAATCCACAGTCCTCGATCTTCGATCCTCAATGCTCAATACTCAATCCTCAATCCTCAGTCATCAGTCCTCAATCCTCAATCCTCGACCCTCAATCCTCAATCGTCAATCATCAATCCTCAACCTTCAACACTCAATCCTCGATCCTCAATCCTCAATCATCAATCCTAAATCTTCAATCCTCAATCCTCAATCCTCAATCCTCAATCCTCAATCCTCAATCCTGAGTCCTCAAACCTCAATCCTGAATCTTCAATCCTGAATCCTCAATCTTCAGACCTCAGTCCTCAACAATCAGTTGTCAATTCTCAATCCTCAATACAATATCGTCAATTCACAGCTTTCAATACTCAATACTCAACCTGCAATCTTCAAATCTCTATCCACAAACATCAATTCTCATCACTGAACCCTCACCACTCAGTCCCCAATCCTCAATCTTCAATCCTCAATCCTCAATCCTCAATCCTCAATCCTCAATCTTCAATCCTCAATACTCAATCTTCAATCCTCAATCCTCAATCCCCAATCCTCAATCCTTAATCCTCAAACGTCAGTCTTCAATACTCAATACACAATCTGCAATCCTCAGTCCTCAATCCTCAATCCTCAATACTCATTCTTCAGTCCTCAATACCCAATCCTCAATCTTCAACCCTCAATCCTTAATCCTCAAATCTCAATCCTCAATCCTCAGTCCACAGTCCTCAAACCTCAATCCTCAACCCTCAGCCATCATCCTCAATCCTCAATCCTCGTTCCTCAATCCTCAATCCTCAATGCTCAATCCTCAATAGTCAATCTCCAATCCTAGATCCTCAATCCCCAATCCTCAATCCTTAATCCACAATCTTCAATCCTCAATCCTCAATTCTCAATCATCAATATTCAATCCTCAATCCTCAATCCTCAATCCCTAATCCTCAATCTTCAATCCTCAATCCTCAATCCTTAAGCCTCAATCCTCAATCCTAAATCTTCAATCCTGAATACTCAATCTTCAATCCTCAACCCTCAATCCTCAATCCTCAATCCTCAATCGTCAGTCTTCAATCCTCAATACTCAATCTTCAATCCTCAATCCTCAATCCTCAATCCTCAATGCTCATTCTTCTATCCTCAATACCCAATCCTCAATCTTCAATCCTCAATCCTCAATCCTCAATTCTCAATCCTCAATCCTCAGTCCTCAGTCCTCAAACCTCAATCCTCAACCCTCAGCCCTCATCCTCAATCCTCAATCCTCAATCCTCAATCCTCAATTTTCAATCTTCAATCCTCAATAATCAATCTCCAATTCTAGATCCTCAATCCCCAATACTCGATCGTTAATCCTCAATCTTCAATCCTCAATCCCCAGTCCTCAATCCTCAATACTCAATCTTCAATCCTTAATCCTCAATCCTCAATATTCAACACACAACCATCAACCATCAATTCGAAATACTCAACCATCAATCCTCAATTCTTAATACTCAATAGAATATCCTGAATTCTCATGATTCATTACTCAATCCACAATATTCAATAATCAAATCTCGATCCTCAAACATCAACTCTCAACACTCAATCCTCAACACTCGGACCACTCCCTTCACTCCTCCATCCTCAATCCTCTATCCTCATGCGTCAATCCTCAATCCTCCATCCTCAACCCTCAATCCTCAGTCCTCAAACCTCAATTCCGAATCCTCAATCCTGAATGCTCAATCTTCATCCCTCAGTCCGCAACAATCAATTGTCAATCCTCCATCCTCAATACAATATCCTCAATTCACAGTTTTCAATACTCAATCCCCAATCTTCAATCTTCAAATCTCAATCCACAGACATCAATTCTCATCACTCAACCCTCAACACTCAGTCCTCAATCTTCAATCCTCAATCCTCAATCCTCAATCTTCAATCCACCATACTCAATCTTCAATCCTCAATCCTCAATCATCAATCCTCAATCCTCAATCCTCAGTCATCAATCCTCAATCTTCAATCCTCAATCTTCGATACTCAATCCTCAACCCTCAATCCTCAATCCTCAATACTCAAACATCAATCCTCAACTCCCAATACTCAATAGAATATCCTGAATTCTCCGTATTCAATACCCAAACCTCAATACTCAACCATCAGCCCTCATCCTCCATCCTCAATCCTCAATCCTCAAACCTCAATCTTCAATCCTCAATAGAATATCCTCAATTCACAGTTTTCAATACTGAATCCCCAATCTTCAATCTTCAAATCTCAATCCACAGACATCAATTCTCATCACTCAACCCTCAACACTCAGTCCTCAATCTTCAATCCTCAATCCTCAATCCTCAATCTTCAATCCTCCATACTCAATCTTCAATCCTCAATCCTCAATCATCAATCCTCAATCCTTAATCCTCAGTCATCAATCCTCAATCTTCACTACTCAATCCTCTATCCTCAGTCCTCAATTCTCAATCCTCAATCCTCGTTCCTCAAACCTCAATCCTCAACCCTCAGCCCTCACCCTCCATCCTCAATCCTCAATCCTCAAACCTCAATCTTCAATCCTCAATACTCAATCTTCGATTCTCAATTCTCAATCCCCAATCCTCAATCCTCAATCCTCAATTCTCAATCCTCAGTCCTCGTTCCTCAAACCTCAATCCTCAACCCTCAGTCCTCATCCTCAATTCTAAGTTCTCAATCCTCAAACCTCAATCTTCAATCCTCAATACTCAATCCTCAATCTTCAACACTCAATCCTCAATCCTCAATCCTCAATCCTCAATCCTCAATCATCAATCCTCAATCTTCAATACTCAATCCTCAATCCTCTATCCTCAATCCTGAATACTCAACCATCAATCCTCAATTCCCAATACTCAATAGAATATCCTGAATTCTCAGTATTCAATACTCAAACCTCAATCCTCAACCATTAGCCCTCATCCTCCATCCTCAATCCTCAATCCTCAAACCTCTATCTTCAATCCTCATTACTCAACCTTCGATCCTCAATCCTCAACTCTCAATCCTCAATCCTCAATCCTCAGTCCTGAATACTCAATCTTCAATACTCAATCCTCAATCCTCAATGCTCAATCCTCAATCCTCAAACTTCAATCCTCAATCCTCAATACTCAGTCCTCAATCTTCAACACACAATCCTCAATCCTCAATCCTCAATCCTCAATCATCAATCCTCAATCTTCGATACTCAATCCTCAATCCTCAATCCTCAATCCTCAATCCTCAATACTCAACCATCAATCCTCAATTCCCAATTCTCAATAGAATATCCTGAATTCTCAGTATTCAATACTCAAACCTCAATCCTCAACCCTCAGTCCTCATCCTCAATTCTCAATTCTCAATCCTCAATCCTCAGTCATCAGTCCTCAATCCTTAAGCCTCAAACCTCAATCCTCAACCTCCAATCCTAGATCCTCAATCCCCAATCCTGAATCCTTAATCCTCAATCTTCAATCCTCAATCCACAGTCCTCGATCTTCAATCCTCAATGCTCAATACTCAATCCTCAATCCTCAGTCATCAGTCCTCAATCCTCAATCCTCAAACCTCAATCCTCAACCGTCAGTCCTCGTCATCAATCCTCATACCTCAATCCTCAATCCTCAATCCTAAAATCCTCAATCCCCAATATTCAACACACAACCCTCAACCATCCATCCTCAATACTCAACCATCAATACTCAATTCTCAATACTCAATAGAATATCCTGAATTCTCAGTTTTCAGTACTCAATCCTCAATCCTCGACCCTCAATCCTCAATCGTCAATCATCAATCCTCAATCTTCAACACTCAATCCTCAATCCTCAATCCTCAATCCTCAATCATCAATCCTAAATCTTCAATCCTCAATCCTCAATCCTCAATCCTCACCCTCAATCCTCAATCCTCAGTCCTCAAACCTCAATCCTGAATCTTCAATCCTGAATCCTCAATCTTCAGACCTCAGTCCTCAACAATCAGTTGTCTATTCTCAATACTCAATACAATATCGTCAATTCACAGTTTTCAATACTCAATACTCAACCTGCAATCTTCAAATCTCTATCCACAAACATCAATTCTCATCACTGAACCCTCAACACTTAGTCCCCAATGCTCAATCTTCAATCCTCAATCCTCAATCCTCAATCCTCAATCCTCAATCTTCAATCCTCAATACTCAACCTTCAATCCTCAATCCTCAATCCCCAATCCTCAAACCTCAATCCTTAATCCACAATCTTCAATCCTCAATCCTCAATTCTCAATCAGCAATACTCAATCCTCAATCCTCAATCCTCAATCCCCAATCCTCAATCTTCAATCCTCAATCCTCAATCCTCAAGCCACAATCCTCAATCCTCAATCTTCAATCCTGAATACTCAACCTTCAGTCCTCAACCCTCAATCCTCAATCCTCAATCCTCAATCGTCAGTCTTCAATCCTCAATACTCAATCTTCAATCCTCAATCCTCAATCCTCAATCCTCAATCCTCATTCTTCTATCATGAATACCGAATCCTCAATCCTCAATCCTCAATCCTCAATCCTCAATTCTCAATCCTCAATCCCCAGTCCTGAGTGCTCAAACCTCAATCCTCAACCCTCAGCCCTCATCGTCAATCCTCAATCCTCAATCCTCAATCCTCAATCCTCAATCTTCAATCCTCAATACTCAACCTTCAATCTTCAATCCTCAATCCTCAATCCTCAAGCCACAATCCTCAATCCTCAATCTTCAATCCTGAATACTCAACCTTCAGTCCTCAACCCTCAATCCTCAATCCTCAATCCTCAATCGTCAGTCTTCAATCCTCAATACTCAATCTTCAATCCTCAATCCTCAATCCTCAATCCTCAATCCTCCCTCTTCTATCATCAATACCGAATCCTCAATCTTCAATCCTCAATCCTCAATCCTCAATTCTCAATCCTCAATCCTCAGTCCTGAGTGCTCAAACCTCAATCCTCAACCCTCAGCCCTCATCGTCAATCCTCAATCCTCAATCCTCAATCCTCAATCATCAATCCTGAATGTTCAATCCTCAATCCTCAATTCTCAGTCTTCATTCCTCAATACTGAATCTTCAATCCTCAATACTCAATCTTCGATCCTCAATCCTCAATCCTCAATCCTCAATCCTCAATCCTCAATCATCAATCCTCAATCTTCAAAACTCAATCCTCAATTCTCAACCATCAATCCTCAATTCTCAATACTCAATAGAATATCCTGAATTCTCAGGATTCAATACTCAAACCTCTATCCTCAACCTTCAGCCATCATCCTCACTCCTCAATCCTCGTTCCTCAATCCTCAATACTCAATGCTCAATCCTCCATAGTCAATCTCCAATCCTAGATCCTCAATCCCCAATCCTCAATCCTTAATCCACAATCTTCAATCCTCAATCCTCAATTCTCAATCAGCAATACTCAATCCTCAATCCTCAATCCTCAATCCCCAATCCTCAATCTTCAATCCTCAATCCTCAATCCTCAAGCCTCAATCCTCAATCCTCAATCTTCAATCCTGAATACTCAATCTTCAGTCCCCAACACTCAATCCTCAATCCTCAATCCTCAATCGTCAGTCTTCAATCCTCAATACTCAATCTTCAATCCTCAATCCTCAATCCTCAATCCTCAATCCTCATTCTTCTATCATCAATACCGAATCCTCAATCTTCAATCCTCAACCCTCAATCCTCAATTCTCAATCGTCAATCCTCAATCCTCAATCCTCAATCTTCAATCCTCAATACTCAACCTTCAATCCTCAATCCTCAATCCCCAATCCTCAATCCTCAATCCTTAATCCCCAATTTTCAATCCTCAATCCTCAATTCTCAATCAGCAATACTCAATCCTCAATCCTCAATCCTCAATCCCCAATCCTCAATCTTCAATACTCAATCCTCAATCCTCAAGCCACAATCCTCAATCCTCAATCTTCAATCCTGAATACTCAACCTTCAGTCCTCAACCCTCAATCCTCAATCCTCAATCCTCAATCGTCAGTCTTCAATCCTCAATACTCAATCTTCAATCCTCAATCCTCAATCCTCAATCCTCAATCCTCATTCTTCTATCATCAATACCGAATCCTCAATCTTCAATCCTCAACCCTCAATCCTCAATTCTCAATCCTCAATCCTCAGTTTTGAGTCCTCAAACCACAATCCTCAACCCTCAGCCCTCATCCTCAATCCTCAATCCTCAATCCTCAATCCTCAATCATCAATCCCCAATGTTCAATCCTCAATCCTCAATTCTCAGTCTTCATTCCTCAATACTGAATCTTCAATCCTCAATACTCAATCTTCAATCCTCAATCCTCAATCCTCAATCCTCAATCCTCAATCCTCAATCCTCAATCATCAATCCTCAATCTTCAAAACTCAAACCTCAATTCTCAATTCTCAATCCTCAATTCTCAACCATCAATCCTCAATTCTCAATACTCAATAGAATATCCTGAATTCTCAGGATTCAATACTCAAACCTCAATCCTCAACACTCAGACCTCATCCTCCATCCTCAATCCTCAATCCTCAATCCTCAATCCTCAATCCTCAATACTCAGTTATCAATCTTCAATCCTCAATCCTCAATCCTCAATCCTCAATCCTCAGTCCTCAATCCTCAATCCTCTATCCTCAATCCTCAATCTTCAATCCTGAATACTCAATCCTCAATTTCAATCCCCAATCCTCAATCCTCAATCCTCAGTCCTCAATCTTCAATCCTCAATCCCCAATCCTCAATCCTTAATCCTCTATCCTCAATCCACAATCCTCAATCTTCAATCGTCAATACTCAATCTGCAGTCCTCAATCCTCAATCCTCAATCCTCGATTCTCAATCCTCAATCCTCAATCCTCAGGCCTCAAGCATCAAGAGTTAACCCTCAGCCCTCGTCCTCAATCCACAACCCTCAATCCTCAACCCTCAATCTTCAATCATCAATATTCAATCTTCAATCCTCAATCCTCAATCCTCAATGCTCAATCCTCATTCCTGAATGTTCAATCCTCAATACCCAATCCTCAATCTTCAATCCCCAATCCTCAATCCTCAATCCTCAGTCCTCAGTCATCAATCCTCAATCTTCAATACTCAATCCTCAATCCTCAATCCTCAATACACAATAGTCAATCTCCAATCCTCGATCCTCAATCCCCAATACTCAATCCTTAATCCTCAATCATCAATCCTCAATCCTCAATTCTCAATCCTCAATACTCAATCCTCAATCCTCAATCCTCAATCCCCAATACTCAATCTTCAATCCTCAATCCTCAATCCTCAATCCTCAATCCTCAATCCTCAATCTTCAATCCTGAATACTCAATCCTCAATTTCAATCCCCAATCCTCAATCCTCAATCCTCAGTCCTCAGTCATCAATCCTCAATCTTCACTACTCAATCCTCAATCCTCAATCCTCAATCATCAATCCTCAATCTTCGATACTCAATCCTCAATCCTCAATCCTCAATCCTGAATACTCAACCATCAATCCTCAATTCCCAATACTCAATAGAATATCCTGAATTCTCAGTATTCAATACTCAAACCTCAATCCCCAACCATTAGCCCTCATCCTCCATCCTCAATCCTCAATCCTCAAACGTCTATCTTCAATCCTCATTACTCAATCTTCGATCCTCAATCCTCAACGCTCAATCCTCAATCCTCGATCCTCAGTGCTGAACACTCAATCTTCAATACTCAATCCTCAATCCTCAATGCTCAATCCTCAATCCTCAATCCTCAATCCTCATTCCTCAAACCTCAATCCCCAACCCTCATTCCTCATCCTCAATTCTCAATTCTCAATGCTCAATCCTCAGTCCTCTGTCATCAGTCCTCAATCCTTAAGCCTCAAACCTCAATCCTCAACCTCCAATCCTAGATCCTCAATCCCCAATCCTCAATCCTTAATCCTCAATCTTCAATCCTCAATCCACAGTCCTCGATCTTCGATCCTCAATGCTCAATACTCAATCCTCAATCCTCAGTCATCAGTCCTCAATCCTCAATCCTCGACCCTCAATCCTCAATCGTCAATCATCAATCCTCAACCTTCAACACTCAATCCTCGATCCTCAATCCTCAATCATCAATCCTAAATCTTCAATCCTCAATCCTCAATCCTCAATCCTCAATCCTCAATCCTCAATCCTGAGTCCTCAAACCTCAATCCTGAATCTTCAATCCTGAATCCTCAATCTTCAGACCTCAGTCCTCAACAATCAGTTGTCAATTCTCAATCCTCAATACAATATCGTCAATTCACAGCTTTCAATACTCAATACTCAACCTGCAATCTTCAAATCTCTATCCACAAACATCAATTCTCATCACTGAACCCTCACCACTCAGTCCCCAATCCTCAATCTTCAATCCTCAATCCTCAATCCTCAATCCTCAATCCTCAATCTTCAATCCTCAATACTCAATCTTCAATCCTCAATCCTCAATCCCCAATCCTCAATCCTTAATCCTCAAACGTCAGTCTTCAATACTCAATACACAATCTGCAATCCTCAGTCCTCAATCCTCAATCCTCAATACTCATTCTTCAGTCCTCAATACCCAATCCTCAATCTTCAACCCTCAATCCTTAATCCTCAAATCTCAATCCTCAATCCTCAGTCCACAGTCCTCAAACCTCAATCCTCAACCCTCAGCCATCATCCTCAATCCTCAATCCTCGTTCCTCAATCCTCAATCCTCAATGCTCAATCCTCAATAGTCAATCTCCAATCCTAGATCCTCAATCCCCAATCCTCAATCCTTAATCCACAATCTTCAATCCTCAATCCTCAATTCTCAATCATCAATATTCAATCCTCAATCCTCAATCCTCAATCCCTAATCCTCAATCTTCAATCCTCAATCCTCAATCCTTAAGCCTCAATCCTCAATCCTAAATCTTCAATCCTGAATACTCAATCTTCAATCCTCAACCCTCAATCCTCAATCCTCAATCCTCAATCGTCAGTCTTCAATCCTCAATACTCAATCTTCAATCCTCAATACTCAATCCTCAATCCTCAATGCTCATTCTTCTATCCTCAATACCCAATCCTCAATCTTCAATCCTCAATCCTCAATCCTCAATTCTCAATCCTCAATCCTCAGTCCTCAGTCCTCAAACCTCAATCCTCAACCCTCAGCCCTCATCCTCAATCCTCAATCCTCAATCCTCAATCCTCAATTTTCAATCTTCAATCCTCAATAATCAATCTCCATTTCTAGATCCTCAATCCCCAATACTCGATCGTTAATCCTCAATCTTCAATCCTCAATCCCCAGTCCTCAATCCTCAATACTCAATCTTCAATCCTTAATCCTCAATCCTCAATATTCAACACACAACCATCAACCATCAATTCGAAATACTCAACCATCAATCCTCAATTCTTAATACTCAATAGAATATCCTGAATTCTCATGATTCATTACTCAATCCACAATATTCAATAATCAAATCTCGATCCTCAAACATCAACTCTCAACACTCAATCCTCAACACTCGGACCACTCCCTTCACTCCTCCATCCTCAATCCTCTATCCTCATGCGTCAATCCTCAATCCTCCATCCTCAACCCTCAATCCTCAGTCCTCAAACCTCAATTCCGAATCCTCAATCCTGAATGCTCAATCTTCATCCCTCAGTCCGCAACAATCAATTGTCAATCCTCAATCCTCAATACAATATCCTCAATTCACAGTTTTCAATACTCAATCCCCAATCTTCAATCTTCAAATCTCAATCCACAGACATCAATTCTCATCACTCAACCCTCAACACTCAGTCCTCAATCTTCAATCCTCAATCCTCAATCCTCAATCTTCAATCCACCATACTCAATCTTCAATCCTCAATCCTCAATCATCAATCCTCAATCCTCAATCCTCAGTCATCAATCCTCAATCTTCAATCCTCAATCTTCGATACTCAATCCTCAACCCTCAATCCTCAATCCTCAATACTCAAACATCAATCCTCAACTCCCAATACTCAATAGAATATCCTGAATTCTCCGTATTCAATACCCAAACCTCAATACTCAACCATCAGCCCTCATCCTCCATCCTCAATCCTCAATCCTCAAACCTCAATCTTCAATCCTCAATAGAATATCCTCAATTCACAGTTTTCAATACTGAATCCCCAATCTTCAATCTTCAAATCTCAATCCACAGACATCAATTCTCATCACTCAACCCTCAACACTCAGTCCTCAATCTTCAATCCTCAATCCTCAATCCTCAATCTTCAATCCTCCATACTCAATCTTCAATCCTCAATCCTCAATCATCAATCCTCAATCCTTAATCCTCAGTCATCAATCCTCAATCTTCACTACTCAATCCTCTATCCTCAGTCCTCAATTCTCAATCCTCAATCCTCGTTCCTCAAACCTCAATCCTCAACCCTCAGCCCTCACCCTCCATCCTCAATCCTCAATCCTCAAACCTCAATCTTCAATCCTCAATACTCAATCTTCGATTCTCAATTCTCAATCCCCAATCCTCAATCCTCAATCCTCAATTCTCAATCCTCAGTCCTCGTTCCTCAAACCTCAATCCTCAACCCTCAGTCCTCATCCTCAATTCTAAGTTCTCAATCCTCAAACCTCAATCTTCAATCCTCAATACTCAATCCTCAATCTTCAACACTCAATCCTCAATCCTCAATCCTCAATCCTCAATCCTCAATCATCAATCCTCAATCTTCAATACTCAATCCTCAATCCTCAATCCTCAATCCTGAATACTCAACCATCAATCCTCAATTCCCAATACTCAATAGAATATCCTGAATTCTCAGTATTCAATACTCAAACCTCAATCCTCAACCATTAGCCCTCATCCTCCATCCTCAATCCTCAATCCTCAAACCTCTATCTTCAATCCTCATTACTCAACCTTCGATCCTCAATCCTCAACGCTCAATCCTCAATCCTCAATCCTCAGTCCTGAATACTCAATCTTCAATACTCAATCCTCAATCCTCAATGCTCAATCCTCAATCCTCAAACTTCAATCCTCAATCCTCAATACTCAGTCCTCAATCTTCAACACACAATCCTCAATCCTCAATCCTCAATCCTCAATCATCAATCCTCAATCTTCGATACTCAATCCTCAATCCTCAATCCTCAATCCTCAATCCTCAATACTCAACCATCAATCCTCAATTCCCAATTCTCAATAGAATATCCTGAATTCTCAGTATTCAATACTCAAACCTCAATCCTCAACCCTCAGTACTCATCCTCAATTCTCAATTCTCAATCCTCAATCCTCAGTCATCAGTCCTCAATCCTTAAGCCTCAAACCTCAATCCTCAACCTCCAATCCTAAATCCTCAATCCCCAATCCTGAATCCTTAATCCTCAATCTTCAATCCTCAATCCACAGTCCTCGATCTTCAATCCTCAATGCTCAATACTCAATCCTCAATCCTCAGTCATCAGTCCTCAATCCTCAATCCTCAAACCTCAATCCTCAACCGTCAGTCCTCATCCTCAATCCTCATACCTCAATCCTCAATCCTCAATCCTAAAATCCTCAATCCCCAATATTCAACACACAACCCTCAACCATCCATCCTCAATACTCAACCATCAATACTCAATTCTCAATACTCAATAGAATATCCTGAATTCTCAGTTTTCAGTACTCAATCCTCAATCCTCGACCCTCAATCCTCAATCGTCAATCATCAATCCTCAATCTTCAACACTCAATCCTCAATCCTCAATCCTCAATCCTCAATCATCAATCCTAAATCTTCAATCCTCAATCCTCAATCCTCAATCCTCACCCTCAATCCTCAATCCTCAGTCCTCAAACCTCAATCCTGAATCTTCAATCCTGAATCCTCAATCTTCAGACCTCAGTCCTCAACAATCAGTTGTCTATTCTCAATCCTCAATACAATATCGTCAATTCACAGTTTTCAATACTCAATACTCAACCTGCAATCTTCAAATCTCTATCCACAAACATCAATTCTCATCACTGAACCCTCAACACTTAGTCCCCAATGCTCAATCTTCAATCCTCAATCCTCAATCCTCAATCCTCAATCCTCAATCTTCAATCCTCAATACTCAACCTTCAATCCTCAATCCTCAATCCCCAATCCTCAAACCTCAATCCTTAATCCACAATCTTCAATCCTCAATCCTCAATTCTCAATCAGCAATACTCAATCCTCAATCCTCAATCCTCAATCCCCAATCCTCAATCTTCAATCCTCAATCCTCAATCCTCAAGCCACAATCCTCAATCCTCAATCTTCAATCCTGAATACTCAACCTTCAGTCCTCAACCCTCAATCCTCAATCCTCAATCGTCAGTCTTCAATCCTCAATACTCGATCTTCAATCCTCAATCCTCAATCCTCAATCCTCAATCCTCATTCTTCTATCATCAATACCGAATCCTCAATCTTCAATCCTCAATCCTCAATCCTCAATTCTCAATCCTCAATCCTCAGTCCTGAGTGCTCAAACCTCAATCCTCAACCCTCAGCCCTCATCGTCAATCCTCAATCCTCAATCCTCAATCCTCAATCCTCAATCTTCAATCCTCAATACTCAACCTTCAATCTTCAATCCTCAATCCTCAATCCCCAAGCCACAATCCTCAATCCTCAATCTTCAATCCTGAATACTCAACCTTCAGTCCTCAACCCTCAATCCTCAATCCTCAATCCTCAATCGTCAGTCTTCAATCCTCAATACTCAATCTTCAATCCTCAATCCTCAATCCTCAATCCTCAATCCTCATTCTTCTATCATCAATACCGAATCCTCAATCTTCAATCCTCAACCCTCAATCCTCAATTCTCAATCCTCAATCCTCAATCCTCAATCCTCAATCTTCAATCCTCAATACTCAACCTTCAATCCTCAATCCTCAATCCCCAATCCTCAATCCTCAATCCTTAATCCACAACTTTCAATCCTCAATCCTCAATTCTCAATCAGCAATACTCAATCCTCAATCCTCAATCCTCAATCCCCAATCCTCAATCTTCAATCCTCAATCCTCAATCCTCAAGCCACAATCCTCAATCCTCAATCTTCAATCCTGAATACTCAACCTTCAGTCCTCAACCCTCAATCCTCAATCCTCAATCCTCAATCGTCAGTCTTCAATCCTCAATACTCAATCTTCAATCCTCAATCCTCAATCCTCAATCCTCAATCCTCATTCTTCTATCATCAATACCGAATCCTCAATCTTCAATCCTCAATCCTCAATCCTCAATTCTCAATCCTCAATCCTCAGTCCTGAGTGCTCAAACCTCAATCCTCAACCCTCAGCCCTCATCGTCAATCCTCAATCCTCAATCCTCAATCCTCAATCATCAATCCTCAATGTTCAATCCTCAATCCTCAATTCTCAGTCTTCATTCCTCAATACTGAATCTTCAATCCTCAATACTCAATCTTCGATCCTCAATCCTCAATCCTCAATCCTCAATCCTCAATCCTCAATCATCAATCCTCAATCTTCAAAACTCAATCCTCAATTCTCAATCCTCAATTCTCAACCATCAATCCTCAATTCTCAATACTCAATAGAATATCCTGAATTCTCAGGATTCAATACTCAAACCTCAATCCTCAACCCTCAGCCCTCATCCTCCATCCTCAATTCTCAATCCTCAATCCTCAATCCTCAATCCTCAATACTCAATTATCAATCTTCAATCCTCAATCCTGAATCCTCAATCCTCAATCCTCAGTCCTCAATCCTCAATCCTCAATCCTCAATCCTCAATCTTCAATCCTGAATACTCAATCCTCAATTTCAATCCCCAATCCTCAATCCTCAATCCTCAGTCCTCAATCTTCAATCCTCAATCCCCAATCCTCAATCCTTAATCCTCTATCCTCAATCCACAATCCTCAATCTTCAATCGTCAATACTCAATCTGCAGTCCTCAATCCTCAATCCTCAATCCTCGATTCTCAATCCTCAATCCTCAATCCTCAGACCTCAAGCATCAAGAGTTAACCCTCAGCCCTCGTCCTCAATCCACAACCCTCAATCCTCAATCCTCAATCTTCAATCATCAATATTCAACCTTCAATCCTCAATCCTCAATCCTCAATGCTCAATCCTCATTCCTGAATGTTCAATCCTCAATACCCAATCCTCAATCTTCAATCCCCAATCCTCAATCCTCAATCCTCAGTCCTCAGTCATCAATCCTCAATCTTCAATACTCAATCCTCAATCCTCAATCCTCAATACACAATAGTCAATCTCCAATCCTCGATCCTCAATCCCCAATACTCAATCCTTAATCCTCAATCATCAATCCTCAATCCTCGATTCTCAATCCTCAATACTCAATCCTCAATCCTCAATCCTCAATCCCCAATACTCAATCTTCAATCCTCAATCCTCAATCCTCAATCCTCAATCCTCAATCCTCAATCTTCAATCCTGAATACTCAATCCTCAATTTCAATCCCCAATCCTCAATCCTCAATCCTCAGTCCTCAGTCATCAATCCTCAATCTTCACTACTCAATCCTCAATCCTCAATCCTCAATCATCAATCCTCAATCTTCGATACTCAATCCTCAATCCTCAATCCTCAATCCTGAATACTCAACCGTCAATCCTCAATTCCCAGTACTCAATAGTATATCCTGAATTCTCAGTATTCAATACTCAAACCTCAATCCTCAACCATTAGCCCTCATCCTCCATCCTCAATCCTCAATCCTCAAACCTCTATCTTCAATCCTCATTACTCAAACTTCGATCCTCAATCCTCAACGCTCAATCCACAATCCTCGATCCTCAGTGCTGAACACTCAATCTTCAATACTCAATCCTCAATCCTCAATGCTCAATCCTCAATCCTCAGTCCTCAATCCTCATTCCTCAAACCTCAATCCCCAACCCTCATTCCTCATCCTCAATTCTCAATTCTCAATTCTCAATCCTCAGTCCTCTGTCATCAGTCCTCAATCCTTAAGCCTCAAACCTCAATCCTCAACCTCCAATCCTAGATCCTCAATCCCCAATCCTCAATCCTTAATCCTCAATCTTCAATCCTCAATCCACAGTCCTCGATCTTCAATCCTCAATGCTCAATACTCAATCCTCAATCCTCAGTCATCAGTCCTCAATCCTCAATCCTCAAACCTCAATCCTCAACCGTCAGTCCTCGTCCTCAATCCTCATACCTCAATCCTCAATCCTCAATATTCAATCATCAATACTCAATCTTCAATACTCAATCCTCAATCCTCAATCCTAAAATCCTCAATCCCCAATATTCAACACACAACCCTCAACCATCCATCCTCAATACTCAACCATCAATACTCAATTCTCAATACTCAATAGAATATCCTGAATTCTCAGTTTTCAATACTCAATCCTCAATCCTCGACCCTCAATCCTCAATCGTCAATCATCAATCCTCAACCTTCAACACTCAATCCTCAATCCTCAATCCTCAATCATCAATCCTAAATCTTCAATCCTCAATCCTCAATCCTCAATCCTCAATCCTCAATCCTCAATCCTCAGTCCTCAAACCTCAATCCTGAATCTTCAATCCTGAATCCTCAATCTTCAGACCTCAGTCCTCAACAATCAGTTGTCAATTCTCAATCCTCAACACAATATCGTCAATTCACAGCTTTCAATACTCAATACTCAACCTGCAATCTTCAAATCTCTATCCACAGACATCAATTCTCATCACTGAACCCTCACCACTCAGTCCCCAATCCTCAATCTTCAATCCTCAATCCTCAATCCTCAAACCTCAATCCTCAATCTTCAATCCTCAATACTCAATCTTCAATCCTCAATCCTCAATCCCCAATCCTCAATCCTTAATCCTCAAACGTCAGTCTTCAATACTCAATACACAATCTGCAATCCTCAATCCTCAATCCTCAATCCTCAATACTCATTCTTCAGTCCTCAATACCCAATCCTCAATCTTCAACCCTCAATCCTTAATCCTTAAATCTCAATCCTCAATCCTCAGTCCACAGTCCTCAAGCCTCAATCCTCAACCCTCAGCCATCATCCTCAATCCTCAATCCTCGTTCCTCAATCCTCAATCCTCAATGCTCAATCCTCAATAGTCAATCTCCAATCCTAGATCCTCAATCCCCAATCCTCAATCCTTAATCCACAATCTTCAATCCTCAATCCTCAATTCTCAATCATCAATACTCAATCCTCAATCCTCAATCCTCAATCCCTAATCCTCAATCTTCAATCCTCAATCCTCAATCCTTAAGCCTCAATCCTCAATCCTAAATCTTCAATCCTGAATACTCAATCTTCAATCCTCAACCCTCAATCCTCAATCCTCAATCCTCAATCGTCAGTCTTCAATCCTCAATACTCAATCTTCAATCCTCAATCCTCAAACCTCTATCTTCAATCCTCAATCCTCAATCCTCGATACTCAATCCTCAATCTTCAATCCTCAATACTCAATCTTCAATCCTCAATCCTAAAACCTCAAACCTTAATCCTCAATCCTCACTCCTCAATCCTCAATCCTCAATCTTCAATCGTCAATACTCAATCTTCAGTACTCAATCCTCAATCCTCAATCCTCAATTCTCAATCCTCAATCCTCAATCCTCAATCCTCAATCCTCAGTCTTCAATCCTCAATAATCGATCTCCTATCTTAGATCCTCAATCCCCAATCTTCAATACTTAATCCTCAATCTTCAATCCTCAATCCACTGTCCTCGATCTTCAATCCTCAATGCTCAATCCTCAATCCTCAATCCTCAGTCATCAGTCCTCAATCCTCAATCCTCAAACCTCAATCCTCAACCCTCAGTCCTCATCCTCAATTCTCAATCCTCAATCCTCAAACCTCAATCTTCAATCCTCAATACTCAATCCTCAATCCTCAATACTCAACCATCAATCCTCAATTCTCAATACTCAATAGCATATCCTGAATTCTCAGTATTCAATACTCATACCTCAACCTCAACCCTCAGACCTCATCCTCCATCCTCAATCCTCAATCCTCAATCCTCAATCCTAAATCATCAATCCTCAATCTTCAATACTCAATCCTCAATCCTCAATCCTCAATACTCGACCATCAATCCTCAATTCCCAATACTCAATAGAATATCCTGAATTCTCAGTATTCAATACTCAAACCTCAATCCTCAACCATCAGCCCTCATCCGCCACCCTCAATCCTCAATCCTCAAACCTCAATCTTCAATCCTCAATACTCAATCTTCGATCCTCAATCCTCAACCCACAATCCTCAATCCTCAACCCTCAATCCTCAGCCCTCAATCCTCATTCCTCAAACCTCAATCCTCAACCCTCAGTCCTCATCCTCAACTCTCAATTCTCAATCCTCAATCCTCAATTTTCAATCTTCAATCCTCAATAATCTATCTCCAATTCTAGATCCTCAATCCCCAATACTCGATCGTTAATCCTCAATCTTCAATCCTCAATCCCCAATCCTCAATCTTCAATCCTCAATCCCCAATACTCAATCTTTAATCCTCAATCCTCAATCCTCAATCCTCAATCCTCAATCCTCGATCCTCAATCCTCAATCTTCAATTCTCAATCCTCAATCCTCAATAGTCAGTCTCCAATCCTAGATCCTCAATCACCAATCCTCAATCCTTAATCCTCAATCTTCAATCCTCAATCCTCAATTCTCAATCCTCAATACTCATTCCTCAATCCTCAATCCTCAACACTCAACCCTCAATCCACAATCCTCAATCCTCAATCACCAACCTTCAATCGTCAATACTCAATCTTCTATCCTCAATCCTCAATTAAGAATCGTCAATCCTCATTCTTCAACCCTCAATACCCAATCCTCAATTCTCAATCCTCAATCCTCAATCCTGAATACTCAATCTTCAATCCTCAATCCTCAATCCTCAATCCTCAATCCTCAATCCTCAGTAATCAATCCTCAATCCTCAATACACAATCGTCAATCTTCAACACTCAATCATCAACACTCAATCCTCAATCTTCAATCCTCAATCCCCAATACTCAATCTTCAATCCTCAATCCTCAATCCTCAATCCTCAATCCTCAATCTTCAATCCTCAATACTCAATCTTCAATTCTCAAACCGCAATCCTCAATCCTCAATCCTCAATCCTCAATCCTCAATCCTCAATCCTCAATCTTCAATCCTCAACCGTCAGTTCTCGTACTCAATCCTCAACACTCAATCCTCAATCCTCAATCTTCAATCATCAATACTCAATCTTCAATCCTCAATTCTCAATCCTCAATCTTCAATCCTCAATCCTCAATACTCAGCACACAACCGTCAACCATCAATTGTCAATACTCAACCATCAATCCTCAATTCTCAATACTCAATAGAATATCCTGAATTCTCATGATTCAATACTCAATCCACAATATTCAATAATCAAATCTCAATCCTCAAACATCAATTCTCAAAACTCCATCCTCAACACTCGGTCCTCTCTCTTCAATCCTCCATCCTCAATCCTCTATCCACACGTGTCAATCCTCAATCCTCAATCCTCAACCCCCAATCCTCAGGCCTCAAACCTCAATTCCCAATCCTCAATCCTGAATGCTCAATCTTCATCCCACAGTCCGCAACAATCAATTGTCAATCCTCAATCCTCAATAGAGTATCCTCAATTCACAGTTATCAATACTCAATCCCCAATCTTCAATCTTCAAATCTCAATCCACAGACATCAATTCTCATCACTCAACCCTCAACACTCAGTTCTGAATCTTCAATCCTCAATCTTCAATACTCAATCCTCAATCCTCAATCCTCAATACACAATAGTCAATCTCCAATCCTCGATCCTCAATCCCCAATACTCAATCCTTAATCCTCAATCATCAATCCTCAATCCTCGATTCTCAATCCTCAATACTCAATCCTCAATCCTCAATCCTCAATCCCCAATACTCAATCTTCAATCCTCAATCCTCAATCCTCAATCCTCAATCCTCAATCCTCAATCTTCAATCCTGAATACTCAATCCTCAATTTCAATCCCCAATCCTCAATCCTCAATCCTCAGTCCTCAGTCATCAATCCTCAATCTTCACTACTCAATCCTCAATCCTCAATCCTCAATCATCAATCCTCAATCTTCGATACTCAATCCTCAATCCTCAATCCTCAATCCTGAATACTCAACCGTCAATCCTCAATTCCCAGTACTCAATAGTATATCCTGAATTCTCAGTATTCAATACTCAAACCTCAATCCTCAACCATTAGCCCTCATCCTCCATCCTCAATCCTCAATCCTCAAACCTCTATCTTCAATCCTCATTACTCAAACTTCGATCCTCAATCCTCAACGCTCAATCCTCAATCCTCGATCCTCAGTGCTGAACACTCAATCTTCAATACTCAATCCTCAATCCTCAATGCTCAATCCTCAATCCTCAGTCCTCAATCCTCATTCCTCAAACCTCAATCCCCAACCCTCATTCCTCATCCTCAATTCTCAATTCTCAATTCTCAATCCTCAGTCCTCTGTCATCAGTCCTCAATCCTTAAGCCTCAAACCTCAATCCTCAACCTCCAATCCTAGATCCTCAATCCCCAATCCTCAATCCTTAATCCTCAATCTTCAATCCTCAATCCACAGTCCTCGATCTTCAATCCTCAATGCTCAATACTCAATCCTCAATCCTCAGTCATCAGTCCTCAATCCTCAATCCTCAAACCTCAATCCTCAACCGTCAGTCCTCGTCCTCAATCCTCATACCTCAATCCTCAATCCTCAATATTCAATCATCAATACTCAATCTTCAATACTCAATCCTCAATCCTCAATCCTAAAATCCTCAATCCCCAATATTCAACACACAACCCTCAACCATCCATCCTCAATACTCAACCATCAATACTCAATTCTCAATACTCAATAGAATATCCTGAATTCTCAGTTTTCAATACTCAATCCTCAATCCTCGACCCCCAATCCTCAATCGTCAATCATCAATCCTCAACCTTCAACACTCAATCCTCAATCCTCAATCCTCAATCATCAATCCTAAATCTTCAATCCTCAATCCTCAATCCTCAATCCTCAATCCTCAATCCTCAATCCTCAGTCCTCAAACCTCAATCCTGAATCTTCAATCCTGAATCCTCAATCTTCAGACCTCAGTCCTCAACAATCAGTTGTCAATTCTCAATCCTCAACACAATATCGTCAATTCACAGCTTTCAATACTCAATACTCAACCTGCAATCTTCAAATCTCTATCCACAGACATCAATTCTCATCACTGAACCCTCACCACTCAGTCCCCAATCCTCAATCTTCAATCCTCAATCCTCAATCCTCAAACCTCAATCCTCAATCTTCAATCCTCAATACTCAATCTTCAATCCTCAATCCTCAATCCCCAATCCTCAATCCTTAATCCTCAAACGTCAGTCTTCAATACTCAATACACAATCTGCAATCCTCAATCCTCAATCCTCAATCCTCAATACTCATTCTTCAGTCCTCAATACCCAATCCTCAATCTTCAACCCTCAATCCTTAATCGTTAAATCTCAATCCTCAATCCTCAGTCCACAGTCCTCAAGCCTCAATCCTCAACCCTCAGCCATCATCCTCAATCCTCAATCCTCGTTCCTCAATCCTCAATCCTCAATGCTCAATCCTCAATAGTCAATCTCCAATCCTAGATCCTCAATCCCCAATCCTCAATCCTTAATCCACAATCTTCAATCCTCAATCCTCAATTCTCAATCATCAATACTCAATCCTCAATCCTCAATCCTCAATCCCTAATCCTCAATCTTCAATCCTCAATCCTCAATCCTTAAGCCTCAATCCTCAATCCTAAATCTTCAATCCTGAATACTCAATCTTCAATCCTCAACCCTCAATCCTCAATCCTCAATCCTCAATCGTCAGTCTTCAATCCTCAATACTCAATCTTCAATCCTCAATCCTCAAACCTCTATCTTCAATCCTCAATCCTCAATCCTCGATACTCAATCCTCAATCTTCAATCCTCAATACTCAATCTTCAATCCTCAATCCTAAAACCTCAAACCTTAATCCTCAATCCTCACTCCTCAATCCTCAATCCTCAATCTTCAATCGTCAATACTCAATCTTCAGTACTCAATCCTCAATCCTCAATCCTCAATTCTCAATCCTCAATCCTCAATCCTCAATCCTCAATCCTCAGTCTTCAATCCTCAATAATCGATCTCCTATCTTAGATCCTCAATCCCCAATCTTCAATACTTAATCCTCAATCTTCAATCCTCAATCCACTGTCCTCGATCTTCAATCCTCAATGCTCAATCCTCAATCCTCAATCCTCAGTCATCAGTCCTCAATCCTCAATCCTCAAACCTCAATCCTCAACCCTCAGTCCTCATCCTCAATTCTCAATCCTCAATCCTCAAACCTCAATCTTCAATCCTCAATACTCAATCCTCAATCCTCAATACTCAACCATCAATCCTCAATTCTCAATACTCAATAGCATATCCTGAATTCTCAGTATTCAATACTCATACCTCAACCTCAACCCTCAGCCCTCATCCTCCATCCTCAATCCTCAATCCTCAATCCTCAATCCTAAATCATCAATCCTCAATCTTCAATACTCAATCCTCAATCCTCAATCCTCAATACTCGACCATCAATCCTCAATTCCCAATACTCAATAGAATATCCTGAATTCTCAGTATTCAATACTCAAACCTCAATCCTCGACCCCCAATCCTCAATCGCCAATCATCAATCCTCAACCTTCAACACTCAATCCTCAATCCTCAATCCTCAATCATCAATCCTAAATCTTCAATCCTCAATCCTCAATCCTCAATCCTCAATCCTCAATCCTCAATCCTCAGTCCTCAAACCTCAATCCTGAATCTTCAATCCTGAATCCTCAATCTTCAGACCTCAGTCCTCAACAATCAGTTGTCAATTCTCAATCCTCAACACAATATCGTCAATTCACAGCTTTCAATACTCAATACTCAACCTGCAATCTTCAAATCTCTATCCACAGACATCAATTCTCATCACTGAACCCTCACCACTCAGTCCCCAATCCTCAATCTTCAATCCTCAATCCTCAATCCTCAAACCTCAATCCTCAATCTTCAATCCTCAATACTCAATCTTCAATCCTCAATCCTCAATCCCCAATCCTCAATCCTTAATCCTCAAACGTCAGTCTTCAATACTCAATACACAATCTGCAATCCTCAATCCTCAATCCTCAATCCTCAATACTCATTCTTCAGTCCTCAATACCCAATCCTCAATCTTCAACCCTCAATCCTTAATCCTTAAATCTCAATCCTCAATCCTCAGTCCACAGTCCTCAAGCCTCAATCCTCAACCCTCAGCCATCATCCTCAATCCTCAATCCTCGTTCCTCAATCCTCAATCCTCAATGCTCAATCCTCAATAGTCAATCTCCAATCCTAGATCCTCAATCCCCAATCCTCAATCCTTAATCCACAATCTTCAATCCTCAATCCTCAATTCTCAATCATCAATACTCAATCCTCAATCCTCAATCCTCAATCCCTAATCCTCAATCTTCAATCCTCAATCCTCAATCCTTAAGCCTCAATCCTCAATCCTAAATCTTCAATCCTGAATACTCAATCTTCAATCCTCAACCCTCAATCCTCAATCCTCAATCCTCAATCGTCAGTCTTCAATCCTCAATACTCAATCTTCAATCCTCAATCCTCAAACCTCTATCTTCAATCCTCAATCCTCAATCCTCGATACTCAATCCTCAATCTTCAATCCTCAATACTCAATCTTCAATCCTCAATCCTAAAACCTCAAACCTTAATCCTCAATCCTCACTCCTCAATCCTCAATCCTCAATCTTCAATCGTCAATACTCAATCTTCAGTACTCAATCCTCAATCCTCAATCCTCAATTCTCAATCCTCAATCCTCAATCCTCAATCCTCAATCCTCAGTCTTCAATCCTCAATAATCGATCTCCTATCTTAGATCCTCAATCCCCAATCTTCAATACTTAATCCTCAATCTTCAATCCTCAATCCACTGTCCTCGATCTTCAATCCTCAATGCTCAATCCTCAATCCTCAATCCTCAGTCATCAGTCCTCAATCCTCAATCCTCAAACCTCAATCCTCAACCCTCAGTCCTCATCCTCAATTCTCAATCCTCAATCCTCAAACCTCAATCTTCAATCCTCAATACTCAATCCTCAATCCTCAATACTCAACCATCAATCCTCAATTCTCAATACTCAATAGCATATCCTGAATTCTCAGTATTCAATACTCATACCTCAACCTCAACCCTCAGCCCTCATCCTCCATCCTCAATCCTCAATCCTCAATCCTCAATCCTAAATCATCAATCCTCAATCTTCAATACTCAATCCTCAATCCTCAATCCTCAATACTCGACCATCAATCCTCAATTCCCAATACTCAATAGAATATCCTGAATTCTCAGTATTCAATACTCAAACCTCAATCCTCAACCATCAGCCCTCATCCTCCACCCTCAATCCTCAATCCTCAAACCTCAATCGTCAATCATCAATCCTCAACCTTCAACACTCAATCCTCAATACTCAATCCTCAATCCTCAATCATCAATCCTAAATCTTCAATCCTCAATCCTCAATCCTCAATCCTCAATCCTCAGCCCTCAATCCTCATTCCTCAAACCTCAATCCTCAACCCTCAGTCCTCATCCTCAACTCTCAATTCTCAATCCTCAATCCTCAATTTTCAATCTTCAATCCTCAATAATCTATCTCCAATTCTAGATCCTCAATCCCCAATACTCGATCGTTAATCCTCAATCTTCAATCCTCAATCCCCAATCCTCAATCTTCAATCCTCAATCCCCAATACTCAATCTTTAATCCTCAATCCTCAATCCTCAATCCTCAATCCTCAATCCTCGATCCTCAATCCTCAATCTTCAATTCTCAATCCTCAATCCTCAATAGTCAGTCTCCAATCCTAGATCCTCAATCACCAATCCTCAATCCTTAATCCTCAATCTTCAATCCTCAATCCTCAATTCTCAATCCTCAATACTCATTCCTCAATCCTCAATCCTCAACACTCAACCCTCAATCCACAATCCTCAATCCTCAATCACCAACCTTCAATCGTCAATACTCAATCTTCTATCCTCAATCCTCAATTAAGAATCGTCAATCCTCATTCTTCAACCCTCAATACCCAATCCTCAATTCTCAATCCTCAATCCTCAATCCTGAATACTCAATCTTCAATCCTCAATCCTCAATCCTCAATCCTCAATCCTCAATCCTCAGTAATCAATCCTCAATCCTCAATACACAATCGTCAATCTTCAACACTCAATCATCAACACTCAATCCTCAATCTTCAATCCTCAATCCCCAATACTCAATCTTCAATCCTCAATCCTCAATCCTCAATCCTCAATCCTCAATCTTCAATCCTCAATACTCAATCTTCAATTCTCAAACCGCAATCCTCAATCCTCAATCCTCAATCCTCAATCCTCAATCCTCAATCTTCAATCCTCAACCGTCAGTTCTCGTACTCAATCCTCAACACTCAATCCTCAATCCTCAATCTTCAATCATCAATACTCAATCTTCAATCCTCAATTCTCAATCCTCAATCTTCAATCCTCAATCCTCAATACTCAGCACACAACCGTCAACCATCAATTGTCAATACTCAACCATCAATCCTCAATTCTCAATACTCAATAGAATATCCTGAATTCTCATGATTCAATACTCAATCCACAATATTCAATAATCAAATCTCAATCCTCAAACATCAATTCTCAAAACTCCATCCTCAACACTCGGTCCTCTCTCTTCAATCCTCCATCCTCAATCCTCTATCCACACGTGTCAATCCTCAATCCTCAATCCTCAACCCCCAATCCTCAGGCCTCAAACCTCAATTCCCAATCCTCAATCCTGAATGCTCAATCTTCATCCCACAGTCCGCAACAATCAATTGTCAATCCTCAATCCTCAATAGAGTATCCTCAATTCACAGTTATCAATACTCAATCCCCAATCTTCAATCTTCAAATCTCAATCCACAGACATCAATTCTCATCACTCAACCCTCAACACTCAGTTCTGAATCTTCAATCCTCAATCCTCAATCCTCAATCTTCAATCATCACTACTCAACATTCAATCCTCAATCCTCAATTCTCAATTCGCAATCCTCAATCCTCAATCGTCAATCCTCAATCCCCAATCCTCAATCTTCAATCCTCAATCCCCAATCCTCGATACTCAATCCTCAACCTTCAATCCTCAATACTCAATCTTCAATCCTCAATCCTAAAACCTCAAACCTTAATCCTCAATCCTCACTCCTCAATCCTCAATCCTCAATCTTCAATCGTCAATACTCAATCTTCAGTACTCAATCCTCAATCCTCAATCCTCAATTCTCAATCCTCAATCCTCAATCCTCAGACCTCAAGCATCAATAGTTAACCCTCAGACCTCGTCCTCAATCCACAACCCTCAATCCTCAATCCTCAATCTTCAATCATCAATATTCAATCTTCAATCCTCAATACTCAATGCTCAATGCTCAATCCTCAATCCTCAATGTTCAATCCTCAATACCCAATCCTCAATCTTCAATCCTCAATCCTCAATCCTCAATCCTCAGTCCTCAATTCTCAGTCCTCAAACCTCTATCCTGAATCCTCAATCCTGAATCCTCAATCTTCAGCCCTAGGTCCTCAACAATCAGTTGTCAATCCTGAATCCTCAATAGAACATCCTCAATTCACAGTTTTCAATACACAATACTCAAACTGCAATCTTCAAATCAATATCCACAAACATCAATTCTCAACACTCAATCCTCAACACTCGGTCCTCTCTCTTCAATCCTCCATCCTCAATCCTCTATCCACAAGTGTCAATCCTCAATCCTCAATCCTCAACCCTCAATCCTCAGGCCTCAAACCTCAATTCCGAATCCTCAATCCTGAATGCTCAATCTTCATCCCACAGTCCGCAACAATCAATTGTCAATCCTCAATCCTCAATAGAGTATCCTCAATTCACAGTTATCAATACTCAATCCCCAATCTTCAATCTTCAAATCTCAATCCACAGACATCAATTCTCATCACTCTATCCTCAACACTCAGTCCTCAATCTTCAATCCTCAATCCTCAATCCTCAATCTTCAATCCTCCATACTCAATCTTCAATCCTCAACCTTCAATCCTCAATCCTCAATCTTCAATCCTCAATCCTCAATCCTCAATACTCATTCCTCAATCCTCAATCCTCAACACTCAATCCTCAATCCACAATCCTCAATCCTCAATCACCAACCTTAAATCGTCAATACTCAATCTTCAATCCTCAATCCTCAATACTCAATCCTCAATCCTCAATCCTCAATCCTCAATACCCAATCCTCAATCCTCAATCCTCAATCCTCAAGCCTCAATCCACACTCCTCAATCTTCAATCCTGAATACTCAATCTCCAATCCTCAACCCTCAATCCACAATCCTCAATCCTCAGTCCTGAATACTCAATCTTCAATACTCACTCATCAATTCTCAATCCTCAATCCTCGATCCTCAAACCTCAATCCTCATTCCTCAAACCTCAATCCTCAACCCTCAGTCCTCATCCTCAATTCTCAATTCTCAATCCTCAATCCTCAATCCTCAGTCTTCAATCCTCAATAATCGATCTCCTATCCTAGATCCTCAATCCCCAATCCTCAATACTTAATCCTCAATCTTCAGTCCTCAATCCACAGTCCTCGATCTTCAATCCTCAATGCTCAATCCTCAATCCTCAATCCTCAGTCATCAGTCCTCAATCCTCAATCCTCAAACCTCAATCCTCAACCATCAGCCCTCATCCTCCACCCTCGATCCTCAATCCTCAAACCTCAATCTTCAATCCTCAATACTCAATCTTCGATCCTCAATCCTCAACCCACAATCCTCAATCCTCAACCCTCAATCCTCAGCCCTCAATCCTCATTCCTCAAACCTCAATCCTCAACCCTCAGTCCTCATCCTCAACTCTCAATTCTCAATCCTCAATCCTCAATTTTCAATCTTCAATCCTCAATAATCTATCTCCAATTCTAGATCCTCAATCCCCAATACTCGATCGTTAATCCTCAATCTTCAATCCTCAATCCCCAATCCTCAATCTTCAATCCTCAATCCCCAATACTCAATCTTTAATCCTCAATCCTCAATCCTCAATCCTCAATCCTCAATCCTCGATCCTCAATCCTCAATCTTCAATTCTCAATCCTCAATCCTCAATAGTCAGTCTCCAATCCTAGATCCTCAATCACCAGTCCTCAATCCTTAATCCTCAATCTTCAATCCTCAATCCTCAATTCTCAATCCTCAATACTCATTCCTCAATCCTCAATCCTCAACGCTCAACCCTCAATCCACAATCCTCAATCCTCAATCACCAACCTTCAATCGTCAATACTCAATCTTCTATCCTCAATCCTCAACTAAGAATCGTCAATCCTCATTCTTCAACCCTCAATACCCAATCCTCAATTCTCAATCCTCAATCCTCAATCCTGAATACTCAATCTTCAATCCTCAATCCTCAATCCTCAATCCTCAATCCTCAATCCTCAGTAATCAATCCTCAATCCTCAATACACAATCGTCAATCTTCAACACTCAATCATCAACACTCAATCCTCAATCTTCAATCCTCAATCCCCAATACTCAATCTTCAATCCTCAATCCTCAATCCTCAATCCTCAATCCTCAATCTTCAATCCTCAATACTCAATCTGCAATTCTCAAACCGCAATCCTCAATCCTCAATCCTCAATCCTCAATCCTCAATCCTCAATCTTCAATCCTCAACCGTCAGTTCTCGTACTCAATCCTCAACACTCAATCCTCAATCCCCAACCCTCATTCCTCATCCTCAATTCTCAATTCTCAATTCTCAATCCTCAGTCCTCTGTCATCAGTCCTCAATCCTTAAGCCTCAAACCTCAATCCTCAACCTCCAATCCTAGATCCTCAATCCCCAATCCTCAATCCTTAATCCTCAATCTTCAATCCTCAATCCACAGTCCTCGATCTTCAATCCTCAATGCTCAATACTCAATCCTCAATCCTCAGTCATCAGTCCTCAATCCTCAATCCTCAAACCTCAATCCTCAACCGTCAGTCCTCGTCCTCAATCCTCATACCTCAATCCTCAATCCTCAATTTTCAATCTTCAATCCTCAATAATCTATCTCCAATTCTAGATCCTCAATCCCCAATACTCGATCGTTAATCCTCAATCTTCAATCCTCAATCCCCAATCCTCAATCTTCAATCCTCAATCCCCAATACTCAATCCTCAATACTCATTCCTCAATCCTCAATCCTCAACACTCAACCCTCAATCCACAATCCTCAATCCTCAATCACCAACCTTCAATCGTCAATACTCAATCTTCTATCCTCAATCCTCAATTAAGAATCGTCAATCCTCATTCTTCAACCCTCAATACCCAATCCTCAATTCTCAATCCTCAATCCTCAATCCTGAATACTCAATCTTCAATCCTCAATCCTCAATCCTCAATCCTCAATCCTCAATCCTCAGTAATCAATCCTCAATCCTCAATACACAATCGTCAATCTTCAACACTCAATCATCAACACTCAATCCTCAATCTTCAATCCTCAATCCCCAATACTCAATCTTCAATCCTCAATCCTCAATCCTCAATCCTCAATCCTCAATCTTCAGTCCTCAATACTCAATCTTCAATTCTCAAACCGCAATCCTCAATCCTCAATCCTCAATCCTCAATCCTCAGACCTCAAGCATCAATAGTTAACCCTCAGACCTCGTCCTCAATCCACAACCCTCAATCCTCAATCCTCAATCTTCAATCATCAATATTCAATCTTCAATCCTCAATACTCAATGCTCAATGCTCAATCCTCAATCCTCAATGTTCAATCCTCAATACCCAATCCTCAATCTTCAATCCTCAATCCTCAATCCTCAATCCTCAGTCCTCAATTCTCAGTCCTCAAACCTCTATCCTGAATCCTCAATCCTGAATCCTCAATCTTCAGCCCTAGGTCCTCAACAATCAGTTGTCAATCCTGAATCCTCAATAGAACATCCTCAATTCACAGTTTTCAATACACAATACTCAAACTGCAATCTTCAAATCAATATCCACAAACATCAATTCTCAACACTCAATCCTCAACACTCGGTCCTCTCTCTTCAATCCTCCATCCTCAATCCTCTATCCACAAGTGTCAATCCTCAATCCTCAATCCTCAACCCTCAATCCTCAGGCCTCAAACCTCAATTCCGAATCCTCAATCCTGAATGCTCAATCTTCATCCCACAGTCCGCAACAATCAATTGTCAATCCTCAATCCTCAATAGAGTATCCTCAATTCACAGTTATCAATACTCAATCCCCAATCTTCAATCTTCAAATCTCAATCCACAGACATCAATTCTCATCACTCTATCCTCAACACTCAGTCCTCAATCTTCAATCCTCAATCCTCAATCCTCAATCTTCAATCCTCCATACTCAATCTTCAATCCTCAACCTTCAATCCTCAATCCTCAATCTTCAATCCTCAATCCTCAATCCTCAATACTCATTCCTCAATCCTCAATCCTCAACACTCAATCCTCAATCCACAATCCTCAATCCTCAATCACCAACCTTAAATCGTCAATACTCAATCTTCAATCCTCAATCCTCAATACTCAATCCTCAATCCTCAATCCTCAATCCTCAATACCCAATCCTCAATCCTCAATCCTCAATCCTCAAGCCTCAATCCACACTCCTCAATCTTCAATCCTGAATACTCAATCTCCAATCCTCAACCCTCAATCCACAATCCTCAATCCTCAGTCCTGAATACTCAATCTTCAATACTCACTCATCAATTCTCAATCCTCAATCCTCGATCCTCAAACCTCAATCCTCATTCCTCAAACCTCAATCCTCAACCCTCAGTCCTCATCCTCAATTCTCAATTCTCAATCCTCAATCCTCAATCCTCAGTCTTCAATCCTCAATAATCGATCTCCTATCCTAGATCCTCAATCCCCAATCCTCAATACTTAATCCTCAATCTTCAGTCCTCAATCCACAGTCCTCGATCTTCAATCCTCAATGCTCAATCCTCAATCCTCAATCCTCAGTCATCAGTCCTCAATCCTCAATCCTCAAACCTCAATCCTCAACCATCAGCCCTCATCCTCCACCCTCGATCCTCAATCCTCAAACCTCAATCTTCAATCCTCAATACTCAATCTTCGATCCTCAATCCTCAACCCACAATCCTCAATCCTCAACCCTCAATCCTCAGCCCTCAATCCTCATTCCTCAAACCTCAATCCTCAACCCTCAGTCCTCATCCTCAACTCTCAATTCTCAATCCTCAATCCTCAATTTTCAATCTTCAATCCTCAATAATCTATCTCCAATTCTAGATCCTCAATCCCCAATACTCGATCGTTAATCCTCAATCTTCAATCCTCAATCCCCAATCCTCAATCTTCAATCCTCAATCCCCAATACTCAATCTTTAATCCTCAATCCTCAATCCTCAATCCTCAATCCTCAATCCTCGATCCTCAATCCTCAATCTTCAATTCTCAATCCTCAATCCTCAATAGTCAGTCTCCAATCCTAGATCCTCAATCACCAGTCCTCAATCCTTAATCCTCAATCTTCAATCCTCAATCCTCAATTCTCAATCCTCAATACTCATTCCTCAATCCTCAATCCTCAACGCTCAACCCTCAATCCACAATCCTCAATCCTCAATCACCAACCTTCAATCGTCAATACTCAATCTTCTATCCTCAATCCTCAACTAAGAATCGTCAATCCTCATTCTTCAACCCTCAATACCCAATCCTCAATTCTCAATCCTCAATCCTCAATCCTGAATACTCAATCTTCAATCCTCAATCCTCAAGCCTCAATCCTCAATCCTCAATCCTCAGTAATCAATCCTCAATCCTCAATACACAATCGTCAATCTTCAACACTCAATCATCAACACTCAATCCTCAATCTTCAATCCTCAATCCCCAATACTCAATCTTCAATCCTCAATCCTCAATCCTCAATCCTCAATCCTCAATCTTCAATCCTCAATACTCAATCTGCAATTCTCAAACCGCAATCCTCAATCCTCAATCCTCAATCCTCAATCCTCAATCCTCAATCTTCAATCCTCAACCGTCAGTTCTCGTACTCAATCCTCAACACTCAATCCTCAATCCCCAACCCTCATTCCTCATCCTCAATTCTCAATTCTCAATTCTCAATCCTCAGTCCTCTGTCATCAGTCCTCAATCCTTAAGCCTCAAACCTCAATCCTCAACCTCCAATCCTAGATCCTCAATCCCCAATCCTCAATCCTTAATCCTCAATCTTCAATCCTCAATCCACAGTCCTCGATCTTCAATCCTCAATGCTCAATACTCAATCCTCAATCCTCAGTCATCAGTCCTCAATCCTCAATCCTCAAACCTCAATCCTCAACCGTCAGTCCTCGTCCTCAATCCTCATACCTCAATCCTCAATCCTCAATTTTCAATCTTCAATCCTCAATAATCTATCTCCAATTCTAGATCCTCAATCCCCAATACTCGATCGTTAATCCTCAATCTTCAATCCTCAATCCCCAATCCTCAATCTTCAATCCTCAATCCCCAATACTCAATCCTCAATACTCATTCCTCAATCCTCAATCCTCAACACTCAACCCTCAATCCACAATCCTCAATCCTCAATCACCAACCTTCAATCGTCAATACTCAATCTTCTATCCTCAATCCTCAATTAAGAATCGTCAATCCTCATTCTTCAACCCTCAATACCCAATCCTCAATTCTCAATCCTCAATCCTCAATCCTGAATACTCAATCTTCAATCCTCAATCCTCAATCCTCAATCCTCAATCCTCAATCCTCAGTAATCAATCCTCAATCCTCAATACACAATCGTCAATCTTCAACACTCAATCATCAACACTCAATCCTCAATCTTCAATCCTCAATCCCCAATACTCAATCTTCAATCCTCAATCCTCAATCCTCAATCCTCAATCCTCAATCTTCAGTCCTCAATACTCAATCTTCAATTCTCAAACCGCAATCCTCAATCCTCAATCCTCAATCCTCAATCCTCAATCCTCAATCTTCAATCCTCAACCGTCAGTTCTCGTACTCAATCCTCAACACTCAATCCTCAATCCCCAACCCTCATTCCTCATCCTCAATTCTCAATTCTCAATTCTCAATCCTCAGTCCTCTGTCATCAGTCCTCAATCCTTAAGCCTCAAACCTCAATCCTCAACCTCCAATCCTAGATCCTCAATCCCCAATCCTCAATCCTTAATCCTCAATCTTCAATCCTCAATCCACAGTCCTCGATCTTCAATCCTCAATGCTCAATACTCAATCCTCAATCCTCAGTCATCAGTCCTCAATCCTCAATCCTCAAACCTCAATCCTCAACCGTCAGTCCTCGTCCTCAATCCTCATACCTCAATCCTCAATCCTCAATATTCAATCATCAATACTCAATCTTCAATACTCAATCCTCAATCCTCAATCCTAAAATCCTCAATCCCCAATATTCAACACACAACCCTCAACCATCCATCCTCAATACTCAACCATCAATACTCAATTCTCAATACTCAATAGAATATCCTGAATTCTCAGTTTTCAATACTCAATCCTCAATCCTCGACCCTCAATCCTCAATCGTCAATCATCAATCCTCAACCTTCAACACTCAATCCTCAATCCTCAATCCTCAATCATCAATCCTAAATCTTCAATCCTCAATCCTCAATCCTCAATCCTCAATCCTCAATCCTCAATCCTCAGTCCTCAAACCTCAATCCTGAATCTTCAATCCTGAATCCTCAATCTTCAGACCTCAGTCCTCAACAATCAGTTGTCAATTCTCAATCCTCAACACAATATCGTCAATTCACAGCTTTCAATACTCAATACTCAACCTGCAATCTTCAAATCTCTATCCACAGACATCAATTCTCATCACTGAACCCTCACCACTCAGTCCCCAATCCTCAATCTTCAATCCTCAATCCTCAATCCTCAATCCTCAATCCTCAATCTTCAATCCTCAATACTCAATCTTCAATCCTCAATCCTCAATCCCCAATCCTCAATCCTTAATCCTCAAACGTCAGTCTTCAATACTCAATACACAATCTGCAATCCTCAATCCTCAATCCTCAATCCTCAATACTCATTCTTCAGTCCTCAATACCCAATCCTCAATCTTCAACCCTCAATCCTTAATCCTTAAATCTCAATCCTCAATCCTCAGTCCACAGTCCTCAAGCCTCAATCCTCAACCCTCAGCCATCATCCTCAATCCTCAATCCTCGTTCCTCAATCCTCAATCCTCAATGCTCAATCCTCAATAGTCAATCTCCAATCCTAGATCCTCAATCCCCAATCCTCAATCCTTAATCCACAATCTTCAATCCTCAATCCTCAATTCTCAATCATCAATACTCAATCCTCAATCCTCAATCCTCAATCCCTAATCCTCAATCTTCAATCCTCAATCCTCAATCCTTAAGCCTCAATCCTCAATCCTAAATCTTCAATCCTGAATACTCAATCTTCAATCCTCAACCCTCAATCCTCAATCCTCAATCCTCAATCGTCAGTCTTCAATCCTCAATACTCAATCTTCAATCCTCAATCCTCAAACCTCTATCTTCAATCCTCAATCCTCAATCCTCGATACTCAATCCTCAATCTTCAATCCTCAATACTCAATCTTCAATCCTCAATCCTAAAACCTCAAACCTTAATCCTCAATCCTCACTCCTCAATCCTCAATCCTCAATCTTCAATCGTCAATACTCAATCTTCAGTACTCAATCCTCAATCCTCAATCCTCAATTCTCAATCCTCAATCCTCAATCCTCAATCCTCAATCCTCAGTCTTCAATCCTCAATAATCGATCTCCTATCTTAGATCCTCAATCCCCAATCTTCAATACTTAATCCTCAATCTTCAATCCTCAATCCTCAATCCTCAATCCTCAATCCTCAATCTTCAATCCTCAATACTCAACCTTCAATCCTCAATCCTCAATCCCCAATCCTCAAACCTCAATCCTTAATCCACAATCTTCAATCCTCAATCCTCAATTCTCAATCAGCAATACTCAATCCTCAATCCTCAATCCTCAATCCCCAATCCTCAATCTTCAATCCTCAATCCTCAATCCTCAAGCCACAATCCTCAATCCTCAATCTTCAATCCTGAATACTCAACCTTCAGTCCTCAACCCTCAATCCTCAATCCTCAATCGTCAGTCTTCAATCCTCAATACTCAATCTTCAATCCTCAATCCTCAATCCTCAATCCTCAATCCTCATTCTTCTATCATCAATACCGAATCCTCAATCTTCAATCCTCAATCCTCAATCCTCAATTCTCAATCCTCAATCCTCAGTCCTGAGTGCTCAAACCTCAATCCTCAACCCTCAGCCCTCATCGTCAATCCTCAATCCTCAATCCTCAATCCTCAATCCTCAATCTTCAATCCTCAATACTCAACCTTCAATCTTCAATCCTCAATCCTCAATCCCCAAGCCACAATCCTCAATCCTCAATCTTCAATCCTGAATACTCAACCTTCAGTCCTCAACCCTCAATCCTCAATCCTCAATCCTCAATCGTCAGTCTTCAATCCTCAATACTCAATCTTCAATCCTCAATCCTCAATCCTCAATCCTCAATCCTCATTCTTCTATCATCAATACCGAATCCTCAATCTTCAATCCTCAACCCTCAATCCTCAATTCTCAATCCTCAATCCCCAATCCTCAATCCTCAATCTTCAATCCTCAATACTCAACCTTCAATCCTCAATCCTCAATCCCCAATCCTCAATCCTCAATCCTTAATCCACAACTTTCAATCCTCAATCCTCAATTCTCAATCAGCAATACTCAATCCTCAATCCTCAATCCTCAATCCCCAATCCTCAATCTTCAATCCTCAATCCTCAATCCTCAAGCCACAATCCTCAATCCTCAATCTTCAATCCTGAATACTCAACCTTCAGTCCTCAACCCTCAATCCTCAATCCTCAATCCTCAATCGTCAGTCTTCCATCCTCAATACTCAATCTTCAATCCTCAATCCTCAATCCTCAATCCTCAATCCTCATTCTTCTATCATCAATACCGAATCCTCAATCTTCAATCCTCAATCCTCAATCCTCAATTCTCAATCCTCAATCCTCAGTCCTGAGTGCTCAAACCTCAATCCTCAACCCTCAGCCCTCATTGTCAATCCTCAATCCTCAATCCTCAATCCTCAATCATCAATCCTCAATGTTCAATCCTCAATCCTCAATTCTCAGTCTTCATTCCTCAATACTGAATCTTCAATCCTCAATACTCAATCTTCGATCCTCAATCCTCAATCCTCAATCCTCAATCCTCAATCCTCAATCATCAATCCTCAATCTTCAAAACTCAATCCTCAATTCTCAATCCTCAATTCTCAACCATCAATCCTCAATTCTCAATACTCAATAGAATATCCTGAATTCTCAGGATTCAATACTCAAACCTCAATCCTCAACCCTCAGCCATCATCCTCACTCCTCAATCCTCGTTCCTCAATCCTCAATACTCAATGCTCAATCCTCCATAGTCAATCTCCAATCCTAGATCCTCAATCCCCAATCCTCAATCCTTAATCCACAATCTTCAATCCTCAATCCTCAATTCTCAATCAGCAATACTCAATCCTCAATCCTCAATCCTCAATCCCCAATCCTCAATCTTCAATCCTCAATCCTCAATCCTCAAGCCTCAATCCTCAATCCTCAATCTTCAATCCTGAATACTCAATCTTCAGTCCTCAACCCTCAATCCTCAATCCTCAATCCTCAATCGTCAGTCTTCAATCCTCAATACTCAATCTTCAATCCTCAATCCTCAATCCTCAATCCTCAATCCTCATTCTTCTATCATCAATACCGAATCCTCAATCTTCAATCCTCAACCCTCAATCCTCAATTCTCAATCCTCAATCCTCAGTCCTGAGTCCTCAAACCTCAATCCTCAACCCTCAGCCCTCATCCTCAATCCTCAATCCTCAATCCTCAATCCTCAATCATCAATCCCCAATGTTCAATCCTCAATCCTCAATTCTCAGTCTTCATTCCTCAATACTGAATCTTCAATCCTCAATACTCAATCTTCAATCCTCAATCCTCTATCCTCAATCCTCAATCCTCAATCCTCAATCATCAATCCTCAATCTTCAAAACTCAATCCTCAATTCTCAATTCTCAATCCTCAATTCTCAACCATCAATCCTCAATTCTCAATACTCAATAGAATATCCTGAATTCTCAGGATTCAATACTCAAACCTCAATCCTCAACCCTCAGCCCTCATCCTCCATCCTCAATTCTCAATCCTCAATCCTCAATCCTCAATCCTCAATACTCAATTATCAATCTTCAATCCTCAATCCTGAATCCTCAATCCTCAATCCTCAGTCCTCAATCCTCAATCCTCAATCCTCAATCCTCAATCTTCAATCCTGAATACTCAATCCTCAATTTCAATCCCCAATCCTCAATCCTCAATCCTCAGTCCTCAATCTTCAATCCTCAATCCCCAATCCTCAATCCTTAATCCTCTATCCTCAATCCACAATCCTCAATCTTCAATCGTCAATACTCAATCTGCAGTCCTCAATCCTCAATCCTCAATCCTCGATTCTCAATCCCCAATCCTCAATCCTCAGACCTCAAGCATCAAGAGTTAACCCTCAGCCCTCGTCCTCAATCCACAACCCTCAATCCTCAATCCTCAATCTTCAATCATCAATATTCAACCTTCAATCCTCAATCCTCAATCCTCAATGCTCAATCCTCATTCCTGAATGTTCAATCCTCAATACCCAATCCTCAATCTTCAATCCCCAATCCTCAATCCTCAATCCTCAGTCCTCAGTCATCAATCCTCAATCTTCAATACTCAATCCTCAATCCTCAATCCTCAATACACAATAGTCAATCTCCAATCCTCGATCCTCAATCCCCAATACTCAATCCTTAATCCTCAATCATCAATCCTCAATCCTCGATTCTCAATCCTCAATACTCAATCCTCAATCCTCAATCCTCAATCCCCAATACTCAATCTTCAATCCTCAATCCTCAATCCTCAATCCTCAATCCTCAATCCTCAATCTTCAATCCTGAATACTCAATCCTCAATTTCAATCCCCAATCCTCAATCCTCAATCCTCAGTCCTCAGTCATCAATCCTCAATCTTCACTACTCAATCCTCAATCCTCAATCCTCAATCATCAATCCTCAATCTTCGATACTCAATCCTCAATCCTCAATCCTCAATCCTGAATACTCAACCGTCAATCCTCAATTCCCAGTACTCAATAGTATATCCTGAATTCTCAGTATTCAATACTCAAACCTCAATCCTCAACCATTAGCCCTCATCCTCCATCCTCAATCCTCAATCCTCAAACCTCTATCTTCAATCCTCATTACTCAAACCTCGATCGTCAATCCTCAACGCTCAATCCTCAATCCTCGATCCTCAGTGCTGAACACTCAATCTTCAATACTCAATCCTCAATCCTCAATGCTCAATCCTCAATCCTCAGTCCTCAATCCTCATTCCTCAAACCTCAATCCCCAACCCTCATTCCTCATCCTCAATTCTCAATTCTCAATTCTCAATCCTCAGTCCTCTGTCATCAGTCCTCAATCCTTAAGCCTCAAACCTCAATCCTCAACCTCCAATCCTAGATCCTCAATCCCCAATCCTCAATCCTTAATCCTCAATCTTCAATCCTCAATCCACAGTCCTCGATCTTCAATCCTCAATGCTCAATACTCAATCCTCAATCCTCAATCCTCAGTCATCAGTCCTCAATCCTCAATCCTCAAACCTCAATCCTCAACCTTTCAGTCCTCGTCCTCAATCCTCATACCTCAATCCTCAATCCTCAATATTCAATCATCAATACTCAATCTTCAATACTCAATCCTCAATCCTCAATCCTAAAATCCTCAATCCCCAATATTCAACACACAACCCTCAACCATCCATCCTCAATACTCAACCATCAATACTCAATTCTCAATACTCAATAGAATATCCTGAATTCTCAGTTTTCAATACTCAATCCTCAATCCTCGACCCTCAATCCTCAATCGTCAATCATCAATCCTCAACCTTCAACACTCAATCCTCAATCCTCAATCCTCAATCATCAATCCTAAATCTTCAATCCTCAATCCTCAATCCTCAATCCTCAATCCTCAATCCTCAATCCTCAGTCCTCAAACCTCAATCCTGAATCTTCAATCCTGAATCCTCAATCTTCAGACCTCAGTCCTCAACAATCAGTTGTCAATTCTCAATCCTCAACACAATATCGTCAATTCACAGCTTTCAATACTCAATACTCAACCTGCAATCTTCAAATCTCTATCCACAGACATCAATTCTCATCACTGAACCCTCACCACTCAGTCCCCAATCCTCAATCTTCAATCCTCAATCCTCAATCCTCAATCCTCAATCCTCAATCTTCAATCCTCAATACTCAATCTTCAATCCTCAATCCTCAATCCCCAATCCTCAATCCTTAATCCTCAAACGTCAGTCTTCAATACTCAATACACAATCTGCAATCCTCAATCCTCAATCCTCAATCCTCAATACTCATTCTTCAGTCCTCAATACCCAATCCTCAATCTTCAACCCTCAATCCTTAATCCTTAAATCTCAATCCTCAATCCTCAGTCCACAGTCCTCAAGCCTCAATCCTCAACCCTCAGCCATCATCCTCAATCCTCAATCCTCGTTCCTCAATCCTCAATCCTCAATGCTCAATCCTCAATAGTCAATCTCCAATCCTAGATCCTCAATCCCCAATCCTCAATCCTTAATCCACAATCTTCAATCCTCAATCCTCAATTCTCAATCATCAATACTCAATCCTCAATCCTCAATCCCTAATCCTCAATCTTCAATCCTCAATCCTCAATCCTTAAGCCTCAATCCTCAATCCTAAATCTTCAATCCTGAATACTCAATCTTCAATCCTCAACCCTCAATCCTCAATCCTCAATCCTCAATCGTCAGTCTTCAATCCTCAATACTCAATCTTCAATCCTCAATCCTCAAACCTCTATCTTCAATCCTCAATCCTCAATCCTCGATACTCAATCCTCAATCTTCAATCCTCAATACTCAATCTTCAATCCTCAATCCTAAAACCTCAAACCTTAATCCTCAATCCTCACTCCTCAATCCTCAATCCTCAATCTTCAATCGTCAATACTCAATCTTCAGTACTCAATCCTCAATCCTCAATCCTCAATTCTCAATCCTCAATCCTCAATCCTCAATCCTCAATCCTCAGTCTTCAATCCTCAATAATCGATCTCCTATCTTAGATCCTCAATCCCCAATCTTCAATACTTAATCCTCAATCTTCAATCCTCAATCCACTGTCCTCGATCTTCAATCCTCAATGCTCAATCCTCAATCCTCAATCCTCAGTCATCAGTCCTCAATCCTCAATCCTCAAACCTCAATCCTCAACCCTCAGTCCTCATCCTCAATTCTCAATCCTCAATCCTCAAACCTCAATCTTCAATCCTCAATACTCAATCCTCAATCCTCAATACTCAACCATCAATCCTCAATTCTCAATACTCAATAGCATATCCTGAATTCTCAGTATTCAATACTCATACCTCAACCTCAACCCTCAGCCCTCATCCTCCATCCTCAATCCTCAATCCTCAATCCTAAATCATCAATCCTCAATCTTCAATACTCAATCCTCAATCCTCAATCCTCAATACTCGACCATCAATCCTCAATTCCCAATACTCAATAGAATATCCTGAATTCTCAGTATTCAATACTCAAACCTCAATCCTCAACCATCAGCCCTCATCCTCCACCCTCAATCCTCAATCCTCAAACCTCAATCTTCAATCCTCAATACTCAATCTTCGATCCTCAATCCTCAACCCACAATCCTCAATCCTCAACCCTCAATCCTCAGCCCTCAATCCTCATTCCTCAAACCTCAATCCTCAACCCTCAGTCCTCATCCTCAACTCTCAATTCTCAATCCTCAATCCTCAATTTTCAATCTTCAATCCTCAATAATCTATCTCCAATTCTAGATACTCAATCCCCAATACTCGATCGTTAATCCTCAATCTTCAATCCTCAATCCCCAATCCTCAATCTTCAATCCTCAATCCCCAATACTCAATCTTTAATCCTCAATCCTCAATCCTCAATCCTCAATCCTCAATCCTCGATCCTCAATCCTCAATCTTCAATTCTCAATCCTCAATCCTCAATAGTCAGTCTCCAATCCTAGATCCTCAATCACCAATCCTCAATCCTTAATCCTCAATCTTCAATCCTCAATCCTCAATTCTCAATCCTCAATACTCATTCCTCAATCCTCAATCCTCAACACTCAACCCTCAATCCACAATCCTCAATCCTCAATCACCAACCTTCAATCGTCAATACTCAATCTTCTATCCTCAATCCTCAATTAAGAATCGTCAATCCTCATTCTTCAACCCTCAATACCCAATCCTCAATTCTCAATCCTCAATCCTCAATCCTGAATACTCAATCTTCAATCCTCAATCCTCAATCCTCAATCCTCAATCCTCAATCCTCAGTAATCAATCCTCAATCCTCAATACACAATCGTCAATCTTCAACACTCAATCATCAACACTCAATCCTCAATCTTCAATCCTCAATCCCCAATACTCAATCTTCAATCCTCAATCCTCAATCCTCAATCCTCAATCCTCAATCCTCAATCTTCAATCCTCAATACTCAATCTTCAATTCTCAAACCGCAATCCTCAATCCTCAATCCTCAATCCTCAATCCTCAATCCTCAATCTTCAATCCTCAACCGTCAGTTCTCGTACTCAATCCTCAACACTCAATCCTCAATCCTCAATCTTCAATCATCAATACTCAATCTTCAATCCTCAATTCTCAATCCTCAATCTTCAATCCTCAATCCTCAATACTCAGCACACAACCGTCAACCATCAATTGTCAATACTCAACCATCAATCCTCAATTCTCAATACTCAATAGAATATCCTGAATTCTCATGATTCAATACTCAATCCACAATATTCAATAATCAAATCTCAATCCTCAAACATCAATTCTCAAAACTCCATCCTCAACACTCGGTCCTCTCTCTTCAATCCTCCATCCTCAATCCTCTATCCACACGTGTCAATCCTCAATCCTCAATCCTCAACCCCCAATCCTCAGGCCTCAAACCTCAATTCCCAATCCTCAATCCTGAATGCTCAATCTTCATCCCACAGTCCGCAACAATCAATTGTCAATCCTCAATCCTCAATAGAGTATCCTCAATTCACAGTTATCAATTCTCAATCCCCAATCTTCAATCTTCAAATCTCAATCCACAGACATCAATTCTCATCACTCAACCCTCAACACTCAGTTCTGAATCTTCAATCCTCAATCCTCAATCCTCAATCTTCAATCATCACTACTCAACATTCAATCCTCAATCCTCAATTCTCAATTCGCAATCCTCAATCCTCAATCGTCAATCCTCAATCCCCAATCCTCAATCTTCAATCCTCAATCCCCAATCCTCGATACTCAATCCTCAACCTTCAATCCTCAATACTCAATCTTCAATCCTCAATCCTAAAACCTCAAACCTTAATCCTCAATCCTCACTCCTCAATCCTCAATCCTCAATCTTCAATCGTCAATACTCAATCTTCAGTACTCAATCCTCAATCCTCAATCCTCAATTCTCAATCCTCAATCCTCAATCCTCAGACCTCAAGCATCAATAGTTAACCCTCAGACCTCGTCCTCAATCCACAACCCTCAATCCTCAATCCTCAATCTTCAATCATCAATATTCAATCTTCAATCCTCAATACTCAATGCTCAATGCTCAATCCTCAATCCTCAATGTTCAATCCTCAATACCCAATCCTCAATCTTCAATCCTCAATCCTCAATCCTCAATCCTCAGTCCTCAATTCTCAGTCCTCAAACCTCTATCCTGAATCCTCAATCCTGAATCCTCAATCTTCAGCCCTAGGTCCTCAACAATCAGTTGTCAATCCTGAATCCTCAATAGAACATCCTCAATTCACAGTTTTCAATACACAATACTCAACCTGCAATCTTCAAATCAATATCCACAAACATCAATTCTCAACACTCAATCCTCAACACTCGGTCCTCTCTCTTCAATCCTCCATCCTCAATCCTCTATCCACAAGTGTCAATCCTCAATCCTCAATCCTCAACCCTCAATCCTCAGGCCTCAAACCTCAATTCCGAATCCTCAATCCTGAATGCTCAATCTTCATCCCACAGTCCGCAACAATCAATTGTCAATCCTCAATCCTCAATAGAGTATCCTCAATTCACAGTTATCAATACTCAATCCCCAATCTTCAATCTTCAAATCTCAATCCACAGACATCAATTCTCATCACTCTATCCTCAACACTCAGTCCTCAATCTTCAATCCTCAATCCTCAATACCCAATCCTCAATCCTCAATCCTCAATCCTCAAGCCTCAATCCACACTCCTCAATCTTCAATCCTGAATACTCAATCTCCAATCCTCAACCCTCAATCCACAATCCTCAATCCTCAGTCCTGAATACTCAATCTTCAATACTCACTCATCAATTCTCAATCCTCAATCCTCGATCCTCAAACCTCAATCCTCATTCCTCAAACCTCAATCCTCAACCCTCAGTCCTCATCCTCAATTCTCAATTCTCAATCCTCAATCCTCAATCCTCAGTCTTCAATCCTCAATAATCGATCTCCTATCCTAGATCCTCAATCCCCAATCCTCAATACTTAATCCTCAATCTTCAGTCCTCAATCCACAGTCCTCGATCTTCAATCCTCAATGCTCAATCCTCAATCCTCAATCCTCAGTCATCAGTCCTCAATCCTCAATCCTCAAACCTCAATCCTCAACCCTCAGTCCTCATCCTCAATTCTCAATCCTCAATCCTCAAACCTCAATCTTCAATCCTCAATACTCAATCCTCAATCCTCAATCCTCAATACTCAACCATCAATCCTCAATTCTCAGTACTCAATAGCATATCCTGAATTCTCAGTATTCAATACTCAAACCTCAATCCTCAACCCTCAGCCCTCATCCTCCATCCTCAATCCTCAATCCTCAATCCTCAATCCTAAATCATCAATCCTCAATCTTCAATACTCAATCCTCAATCCTCAATCCTCAATACTCGACAATCAATCCTCAATTCCCAATACTCAACAGAATATCCTGAATTCTCAGTATTCAATACTCAAACTTCAATCCTCAACCATCAGCCCTCATGCTCCACCCTCAATCCTCAATCCTCAAACCTCAATCTTCAATCCTCAATACTCAATCTTCGATCCTCAATCCTCAACCCACAATCCTCAATCCTCAACCCTCAATCCTCATCCCTCAATCCTCATTCCCCAAACCTCAAACCTCAACCCTCAGTCCTCATCCTCAACTCTCAATTCTCAAACCTCAATCCTCAATTTTCAATCTTCAATCCTCAATAATCTATCTCCAATTCTAGATCCTCAATCCCCAATACTCGATCGTTAATCATCAATCTTCAATCCTCAATCCCCAGTCCTCAATCCTCAATACTCAATCTTCAATCCTTAATCCTCAATCCTCATTCTTCAATCCTCAATACCCAATCCGCAATCTTCAACCCTCAATCCTCAATCCTCGATTCTCAATCCTCAATCCTCAGTCCTCAGTTCTCAAACCTCAATCCTCAACCCTCAGCCCTCAGCCATCATCGTCAATCCTCAATCCTCGATCCTCAATCCTCAATCCTCAATCCTCAATCCTCAATCCTCAATCCACAATCCTCAATCCTCAATCACCAACCTTCAATCGTCAATACTCAATCTTCAATCCTCAATCCTCAATTCTGAATCGTCAATCCTCATTCTTCAATCCTCAATACCCAATCCTCAATCCTCAATCCTCAATCCTCAATCCTCAATACTCAATCTTCAATCCTCCATCCTCAATCCTCAATCCTCAATCCTCAATCCTCAGTAATCAATCCTCAATCCTCAATACACAATCGTCAATCTTCAACACTCAATCATCAACACTCAATCCTCAATCTTCAATCCTCAACCCCAATACTCAATCTTCAATCCTCAATCCTCAATCCTCAATCCTCAATCCTCAATCTTCAATCCTCAATACTCAATCTTCAATTCTCAATCCGCAATCCTCAATCCTCAATCCTCAATCCTCAATCCTCAATCTTCAATCCTCAACCGTCAGTTCTCGTAATCAATCCTGAACCCTCAATCCTCAATCCTCAATCTTCAATCATCAATACTCAATCTTCAATCCTCAATTCTCAATCCTCAATCTTCAATCCTCAATCCTCAATACTCAGCACACAACCATCAACCATCAATCCTCAATACTCAACCATCAATCCTCAATTCTCAATACTACATAGAATATCCTGAATTCTCATGGTTCAATACTCAATCCACAATATTCAATAATCAAATCTCAATCCTCAAACATCAATTCTCAACACTCCATCCTCAACACTCGGTCCTCTCTCTTCAATCCTCCATCCTCAATCCTCTATCCACAAGTGTCAATCCTCAATCCTCAATCCTCAACCCCCAATCCTAAGGCCTCAAACCTCAATTCCGAATCCTCAATCCTGAATGCTCAATCTTCATCCCACAGTCCGCAACAATCAATTGTCAATCCTCAATCCTCAATAGAGTATCCTCAATTCACAGTTATCAATACTCAATCCCCAATCTTCAATCTTCAAATCTCAATCCACAGACATCAATTCTCATCACTCAATCCGCAACACTCAGTCCTCAGTCCTAAATCCTCAATCATCAATCTTCAATCCTCAATACTCAGTCTTCAAACCTCAATCCTCAATCCTAAATCCTCAATCCTCAATCCTCAATCCTCAATCCTCAATCATCAATCCTCAATCTTCAATACTCAATCCTCAATCCTCAATCCTCAATCCTCAATACTCAATCTTCAATCCTCAATCCTAAAACCTCAAACCTTAATCCTCAATCCTCACTCCTCAATCCTCAATCCTCAATCCTCAATCCTAAATCCTCAATCCTCAATCCTCAATCCTCAATCCTCAATCATCAATCCTCAATCTTCAATACTCAATCCTCAATCCTCAATCCTCAATCCTCAATACTCAATCTTCAATCCTCAATCCTAAAACCTCAAACCTTAATCCTCAATACTCAGTCTTCAAACCTCAATCCTCAATCCTAAATCCTCAATCCTCAATCCTCAATCCCCAATCCTCAATCTTCAATCCTCAATCCCCAATCCTCGATACTCAATCCTCAACCTTCAATCCTCAATACTCAATCTTCAATCCTCAATCCTAAAACCTCAAACCTTAATCCTCAATCCTCACTCCCCAATCCTCAATCCTCAATCTTCAATCGTCAATACTCAATCTTCAGTACTCAATCCTCAATCCTCAATCCTCAATTCTCAATCCTCAATCCTCAATCCTCAGACCTCAAGCATCAATAGTCAACCCTCATACCTCGTCCTCAATCCACAACCCTCAATCCTCAATCCTCAATCTTCAATCATCAATATTCAATCTTCAATCCTCAATACTCAATGCTCAATGCTCAATCCTCAATCCTCAATGTTCAATCCTCAATACCCAATCCTCAATCTTCAATCCTCAATCCTCAATCCTCAATCCTCAGTCCTCAATTCTCAGTCCTCAAACCTCTATCCTGAATCCTCAATCCTGAATCCTCAATCTTCAGCCCTAGGTCCTCAACAATCAGTTGTCAATCCTGAATCCTCAATAGAACATCCTCAATTCACAGTTTTCAATACACAATACTCAAACTGCAATCTTCAAATCAATATCCACAAACATCAATTCTCAACACTCAATCCTCAACACTCGGTCCTCTCTCTTCAATCCTCCATCCTCAATCCTCTATCCACAAGTGTCAATCCTCAATCCTCAATCCTCAACCCTCAATCCTCAGGCCTCAAACCTCAATTCCGAATCCTCAATCCTGAATGCTCAATCTTCATCCCACAGTCCGCAACAATCAATTGTCAATCCTCAATCCTCAATAGAGTATCCTCAATTCACAGTTATCAATACTCAATCCCCAATCTTCAATCCTCAAATCTCAATCCACAGACATCAATTCTCATCACTCTATCCTCAACACTCAGTCCTCAATCTTCAATCCTCAATCCTCAATCCTCAATCTTCAATCCTCCATACTCAATCTTCAATCCTCAACCTTCAATCCTCAATCCTCAATCTTCAATCCTCAATCCTCAATCCTCAATACTCATTCCTCAATCCTCAATCCTCAACACTCAATCCTCAATCCACAATCCTCAATCCTCAATCACCAACCTTAAATCGTCAATACTCAATCTTCAATCCTCAATCCTCAATACTCAATCCTCAATCCTCAATCCTCAATCCTCAATACCCAATCCTCAATCCTCAATCCTCAATCCTCAAGCCTCAATCCACACTCCTCAATCTTCAATCCTGAATACTCAATCTCCAATCCTCAACCCTCAATCCACAATCCTCAATCCTCAGTCCTGAATACTCAATCTTCAATACTCACTCATCAATTCTCAATCCTCAATCCTCGATCCTCAAACCTCAATCCTCATTCCTCAAACCTCAATCCTCAACCCTCAGTCCTCATCCTCAATTCTCAATTCTCAATCCTCAATCCTCAATCCTCAGTCTTCAATCCTCAATAATCGATCTCCTATCCTAGATCCTCAATCCCCAATCCTCAATACTTAATCCTCAATCTTCAGTCCTCAATCCACAGTCCTCGATCTTCAATCCTCAATGCTCAATCCTCAATCCTCAATCCTCAGTCATCAGTCCTCAATCCTCAATCCTCAAACCTCAATCCTCAACCCTCAGTCCTCATCCTCAATTCTCAATCCTCAATCCTCAAACCTCAATCTTCAATCCTCAATACTCAATCCTCAATCCTCAATACTCAACCATCAATCCTCAATTCTCAGTACTCAATAGCATATCCTGAATTCTCAGTATTCAATACTCAAACCTCAATCCTCAACCCTCAGCCCTCATCCTCCATCCTCAATCCTCAATCCTCAATCCTCAATCCTAAATCATCAATCCTCAATCTTCAATACTCAATCCTCAATCCTCAATCCTCAATACTCGACCATCAATCCTCAATTCCCAATACTCAATAGAATATCCTGAATTCTCAGTATTCAATACTCAAACTTCAATCCTCAACCATCAGCCCTCATGCTCCACCCTCAATCCTCAATCCTCAAACCTCAATCTTCAATCCTCAATACTCAATCTTCGATCCTCAATCCTCAACCCACAATCCTCAATCCTCAACCCTCAATCCTCAGCCCTCAATCCTCATTCCCCAAACCTCAAACCTCAACCCTCAGTCCTCATCCTCAACTCTCAATTCTCAAACCTCAATCCTCAATTTTCAATCTTCAATCCTCAATAATCTATCTCCAATTCTAGATCCTCAATCCCCAATACTCGATCGTTAATCATCAATCTTCAATCCTCAATCCCCAATCCTCAATCCTCAATACTCAATCTTCAATCCTTAATCCTCAATCCTCATTCTTCAATCCTCAATACCCAATCCGCAATCTTCAACCCTCAATCCTCAATCCTCGATTCTCAATCCTCAATCCTCAGTCCTCAGTTCTCAAACCTCAATCCTCAACCCTCAGCCCTCAGCCATCATCGTCAATCCTCAATCCTCGATCCTCAATCCTCAATCCTCAATCCTCAATCCTCAATCCTCAATCCACAATCCTCAATCCTCAATCACCAACCTTCAATCGTCAATACTCAATCTTCAATCCTCAATCCTCAATTCTGAATCGTCAATCCTCATTCTTCAATCCTCAATACCCAATACTCAATCCTCAATCCTCAATCCTCAATCCTCAATACTCAATCTTCAATCCTCAATCCTCAATCCTCAATCCTCAATCCTCAATCATCAGTAATCAATCCTCAATCCTCAATACACAATCGTCAATCTTCAACACTCAATCATCAACACTCAATCCTCAATCTTCAATCCTCAATCCCCAATACTCAATCTTCAATCCTCAATCCTCAATCCTCAATCCTCAATCCTCAATCTTCAATCCTCAATACTCAATCTTCAATTCTCAATCCGCAATCCTCAATCCTCAATCCTCAATCCTCAATCCTCAATCTTCAATCCTCAACCGTCAGTTCTCGTACTCAATCCTGAACCCTCAATCCTCAATCCTCAATCTTCAATCATCAATACTCAATCTTCAATCCTCAATTCTCAATCCTCAATCTTCAATCCTCAATCCTCAATACTCAGCACACAACCATCAACCATCAATCCTCAATACTCAACCATCAATCCTCAATTCTCAATACTACATAGAATATCCTGAATTCTCATGGTTCAATACTCAATCCACAATATTCAATAATCAAATCTCAATCCTCAAACATCAATTCTCAACACTCCATCCTCAACACTCGGTCCTCTCTCTTCAATCCTCCATCCTCAATCCTCTATCCACAAGTGTCAATCCTCAATCCCCAATCCTCAACCCCCAATCCTAAGGCCTCAAACCTCAATTCCGAATCCTCAATCCTGAATGCTCAATCTTCATCCCACAGTCCGCAACAATCAATTGTCAATCCTCAATCCTCAATAGAGTATCCTCAATTCACAGTTATCAATACTCAATCCCCAATCTTCAATCTTCAAATCTCAATCCACAGACATCAATTCTCATCACTCAATCCTCAACACTCAGTCCTCAGTCCTAAATCCTCAATCATCAATCTTCAATCCTCATTACTCAGTCTTCAAACCTCAATCCTCAATCCTAAATCCTCAATCCTCAATCCTCAATCCTCAATCCTCAATCATCAATCCTCAATCTTCAATACTCAACCCTCAATCCTCAATCCTCAATCCTCAATACTCAATCTTCAATCCTCAATCCTCAATTCTGAATCGTCAATCCTCATTCTTCAATACTCAATACCCAACACTCAATCCTCAATCCTCACCCCTCAATCGTCAATACTCAATCTTCAATCCTCAATCCTCAATCCTCAATCCTGAATCCTCAATCCTCAGTAATCAATCCTGAATCCTCAATACACAATCGTCAATCTTCAACACTCAATCATCAACACTCAATCCTCAATCTTCAATCCTCAATCCCCAATACTCAATCTTCAATCCTCAATCCTCAATCCTCAATCCTCAATCCTCAATCTTCAATCCTCAATACTCAATCTTCAATTCTCAATCCGCAATCCTCAATCCTCAATCCTCAATCCTCAATCCTCAATCTTGAATCCTCAACCGTCAGTCCTCGTACTCAATCCTCAACACTCAATCCTCAATCCTCAATCTTCAGTCATCAATACTCAATCTTCAATCCTCAATTCTCAATCCTCAATCTTCAATCCTCAATCCTCAATATTCAGCACACAGCCATCAACCATCAATTCTCAATACTCAACCATCAATCCTCATTTCTCAATACTCAATAGAATATCCTGAATTCTCATGATTCAATACTCAATCCACAATATTCAATAATCAAATCTCAATCCTCAAACATCAATTCTCAACACTCCATCCTCAACACTCGGTCCTCTATCTTCAATCCTCCATCCTCAATCCTCTATCCATAAGTGTCAATCCTCAGTCCTCAATCCTCAACCCTCAATCCTCAGGCCTCAAACCTCAATTCCGAATCCTCAATCCTGAATGCTCAATCTTCAATCCTCCATACTCAATCTTCAATCCTCAATCTTCAACCCTCAATCCTCAATCCTCAATCCTCTATCGTCAATCCTCAATCCCCAATCCTCAATCTTCAATCCGCAGTCCTCAGTCCTCAATCCTAGATCCTCAATCACCAATCCTCAATCCTTAATCCTCAATCTTCAATCCTCAATCCCCAGTCCTCAATCTTCAATCCTCAATGCTCAATCCTCAATCCTCAATCCTCAGTCCTCAATCCTCAATCCTCAATCATCAATCCTCAATCCTCAACCGTCAGTCCTCGTCCTCAGTCCTCAACCCTCAGTAATCAATCCTCAAACCTCAATCCTCAACCTTCAGTCTTCGTCCTCAATCCTCAACCCTCAACCCTCAATTCTCAATACTCAATAGAATATCCTGAATTCTCATGGTTCAATGCACAATCCCCAATCTTCAACCTTCAAATCTCAATCCACAAACATCAATTCTCATCACTCAACCCTCAACACTCAGTTTTGAATCTTCAATCCTCAATCCGCAATCCTCAATCTTCAATCATCAATACTCAACCTTCAATCCTCGATCCTCAATTCTCAATCCGCAATCCTCAATCCTCAATCGTCAATCCTCAATCCCCAATCCTCAATATTCAATCCTCAATTCTCAATCCTCGATACTCAATCCTCAATCTTCAATCCTCAATACTCAATCTTCAATCCTCAATCCTAAAACCTCAAACCTTAATCCTCAATCCTCAATCCTCAATCCTCAATCCTCAATCCTCAATCTTCAATCCTCAATCCTCAATCCTCAATACTCAATCTTCAATCCTCAATCCTCAATCCTCTATCCTCAATCCTCAATCCTCAGTCATCAATCCTCAACCCGCAATACTCAATCGTCAATACTCAAACGTCAATCCTCAGTCCTCACACTCAATTCTCAATCCTCAATACTCAATCCTCAATCCTCAATCCTCAATCCCCAATCCTCAATCTTCAATCCTCAATCCTCAATCCTCAGTCATCAGTCCACAATCCTCAATCTTCAGTCCTGAAGACTCAATCTTCAATACTCACTCTTCAATACTCAATCCTCAATACTCAATCCTCAGTCCTCAATCCTCAATATTCAATCCTCAATAATCAAGCTCCAGTCCTAGATCCTCAATCCCCAATCCTCAATCCTTAATCCTCAATCTTCAATCCTCAATCCACAGCCCTCGATCTTCAATCCTCAAAGCTCAATCCTCAATCCTCAATCCTCAGTCATCAGTCCTCAATCCTCAATCCTCAAACCTCAATCCTCAACCCTCAGCCCTCATCCTCAATTCTCAATCCTCAATCCTCAAACCTCAATCTTCAATCCTCAATACTCAATCCTCAATCCTCAATACCCGACCATCAATCCTCAATTCTCAATACTCAATAGCATATCCTGAATTCTCAGTATTCAATACTCAAACCTCAATCCTCAACCCTCAGCCCTCATCCTCCATCCTCAATCCTCAATCCTCAAACCTCAATATTCAATCCTCAATACTCAATCTTCGATTCTCAATTCTCAATCCTCAATCCTCAATCCCCAATCCTCAATCTTCAATCCTCAATCCTCAATCCTCAATCCTCAATCCTCAATTGTCAATCCTCAGTCCTCGTTCCTCAAACCTCAATCCTCAACCCTCAGTCCTCATCCTCAATTCTAAATTCTCAATCCTCAAACCTCAATCTTGAATCCTCAATACTCAATCCTGAATTTTCAACACTCAATCCTCAATCCTCAGTCCTCAATCCTCAATCATCAATCCTCAATCTTCGATACTCAATCCTCAACCCTCAATCCTCAATCCTCAATACTCAAACATCAATCCTCAACTCCCAATACTCAATAGAATATCCTGAATTCTCCGTATTCAATACTCAAACCTCAATCCTCAACCATCAGCCCTCATCCTCCACCCTCAATCCTCAATCCTCAAACCTCAATCTTCAATCCTCAATACTCAATCTTCGATCCTCAATCCTCAACCCACAATCCTCAATCCTCAATCCTCAATCCTCAATCCTCAATAGTCAATCTCCAATCCTAGATCCTCAATCCCCAATCCTTAATTCTTAATCCTCAATCTTCAATCCTCAATCCTCAATTCTCAATCCTCAGTACTCAATCCTCAATCCTCAATCCTCAATTCCCAATCCTCAATCCTCAATCCTCAATCCTCAATCCTCAGTCATCAATCCTCAATCCTCAATACAAAATCGTCAATCCTCAGTCCTCATTTCTCAATCCTCAATCCTCGTTCCTCAAACCTCAATCCTCAACCCTCAGTCCTCATCATCAATTCTCAATCCTCAATCCTCAAACCTCAATCTTCAATCCTCAATACTCAATCCTCAATCCCCAATCCTCAATCTTCAATCCTCAATCCTCAATCCTCAATCCTCAATCCTCAATTGTCAATCCTCAGTCCTCGTTCCTCAAACCTCAATCCCCAACCCTCAGTCCTCATCCTCAATTCTAAATTCTCAATCCTCAAACCTCAATCCTCAATCCTCAATACTCAATCCTCAATCCTCAATACTCAATCTTCGATCCTCAATCCTCAACACACAATCCTCAATCCTCAATCCTCAATCCTCAGCCCTCAATCCTCATTCCTCAAACCTCAATCCTCAATTCTCAATCCTCAATACTCATTCCTCAATCCTCAATCCTCAACACTCAATCGTCAATCCACAATCCTCAATCTCCAATTCTCAATCCGCAATCCTCAATCCTCAATCCTCAATCTTCAATCCTCAATACTCAATCTTCAATCTTGAATCCTCAATCCCCAATACTCAATCTTCAATCCTCAATCCTCAATACTCGACCATCAATCCTCAATTCCCAATACTCAATAGAATATCCTGAATTCTCAGTATTCAATACTCAAACTTCAATCCTCAACCATCAGCCCTCATGCTCCACCCTCAATCCTCAATCCTCAAACCTCAATCTTCAATCCTCAATACTCAATCTTCGATCCTCAATCCTCAACCCACAATCCTCAATCCTCAACCCTCAATCCTCAGCCCTCAATCCTCATTCCCCAAACCTCAAACCTCAACCCTCAGTCCTCATCCTCAACTCTCAATTCTCAAACCTCAATCCTCAATTTTCAATCTTCAATCCTCAATAATCTATCTCCAATTCTAGATCCTCAATCCCCAATACTCGATCGTTAATCCTCAATCTTCAATCCTCAATCCCCAATCCTCAATCCTCAATACTCAATCTTCAATCCTTAATCCTCAATCCACATTCTTCAATCCTCAATACCCAATCCGCAATCTTCAACCCTCAATCCTCAATCCTCGATTCTCAATCCTCAATCCTCAATCCCCAATACTCAATCTTCAATCCTCAATCCTCAATCCTCAATCCTCAATCCTCAATCTTCAATCCTCAATACTCAATCTTCAATTCTCAATCCGCAATCCTCAGTCCTCAATCCTCAATCCTCAATCCTCAATCTTCAATCCTCAACCGTCAGTTCTCGTACTCAATCCTGAACCCTCAATCCTCAATCCTCAATCTTCAATCATCAATACTCAATCTTCAATCCTCAATTCTCAATCCTCCATCTTCAATCCTCAATCCTCAATACTCAGCACACAACCATCAACCATCAATCCTCAATACTCAACCATCAATCCTCAATTCTCAATACTCAATAGAATATCCTGAATTCTCATGGTTCAATACTCAATCCACAATATTCAATAATCAAATCTCAATCCTCAGACATCAATTCTCAACACTCCATCCTCAACACTCGGTCCTCTCTCTTCAATCCTCCATCCTCAATCCTCTATCCACAAGTGTCAATCCTCAATCCTCAATCCTCAACCCCCAATCCTCAGGCCTCAAACCTCAATTCCGAATCCTCAATCCTGAATGCTCAATCTTCATCCCACAGTCCGCAACAATCAATTGTCAATCCTCAATCCTCAATAGAGTATCCTCAATTCACAGTTATCAATACTCAATCCCCAATCTTCAATCTTCAAATCTCAATCCACAGACATCAATTCTCATCACTCAATCCTCAACACTCAGTCCTCAGTCCTAAATCCTCAATCATCAATCTTCAATCCTCAATACTCAGTCTTCAAACCTCAATCCTCAATCCTCAATCCTCAATCCTCAATCCTCAATCCTCAATCCTCAATCATCAATCCTCAATCTTCAATACTCAATCCTCAATCCTCAATCCTCAATCCTCAATACTCAATCTTCAATCCTCAATCCTCAATTCTGAATCGTCAATCCTCATTCTTCAATCCTCAATACCCAACACTCAATCCTCAATCCTCACCCCTCAATCCTCAATACTCAATCTTCAATCCTCAATCCTCAATCCTCAATCCTGAATCCTCAATCCTCAGTAATCAATCCTCAATCCTCAATACACAATCGTCAATCTTCAACACTCATTCATCAACACTCAATCCTCAATCTTCAATCCTCAATCCCCAATACTCAGTCTTCAATCCTCAATCCTCAATCCTCAATCCTCAATCCCCAATCTTCAATCCTCAATACTCAATCTTCAATTCTCAATCCGCAATCCTCAATCCTCAATCCTCAATCCTCAATCCTCAATCTTCAATCCTCAACCGTCAGTCCTCGTACTCAATCCTCAACACTCAATCCTCAATCCTCAATCTTCAGTCATCAATACTCAATCTTCAATCCTCAATTCTCAATCCTCAATCTTCAATCCTCAATCCTCAATATTCAGCACACAGCCATCAACCATCAATTCTCAATACTCAACCATCAATCCTCAATTCTCAATACTCAATAGAATATCCTGAATTCTCATGATTCAATACTCAATCCACAATATTCAATAATCAAATCTCAATCCTCAAACATCAATTCTCAACACTCCATCCTCAACACTCGGTCCTCTATCTTCAATCCTCCATCCTCAATCCTCTATCCATAAGTGTCAATCCTCAGTCCTCAATCCTCAACCCTCAATCCTCAGGCCTCAAACCTCAATTCCGAATCCTCAATCCTGAATGCTCAATCTTCAATCCTCCATACTCAATCTTCAATCCTCAATCTTCAACCCTCAATCCTCAATCCTCAATCCTCTATCGTCAATCCTCAATCCCCAATCCTCAATCTTCAATCCGCAGTCCTCAGTCCTCAATCCTAGATCCTCAATCCCCAATCCTCAATCCTTAATCCTCAATCTTCAATCCTCAATCCCCAATACTCAGTCTTCAATCCTCAATCCTCAATCCTCAATCCTCAATCCTCAATCTTCAATCCTCAATACTCAATCTTCAATTCTCAATCCGCAATCCTCAATCCTCAATCCTCAATCCTCAATCTTCAATCCTCAATACTCAATCTTCAATTCTCAATCCGCAATCCTCAATCCTCAATCCTCAATCCTCAATCCTCAATCTTCAATCCTCAACCGTCAGTCCTCGTACTCAATCCTCAACACTCAATCCTCAATCCTCAATCTTCAGTCATCAATACTCAATCTTCAATCCTCAATTCTCAATCCTCAATCTTCAATCCTCAATCCTCAATATTCAGCACACAGCCATCAACCATCAATTCTCAATACTCAACCATCAATCCTCAATTCTCAATACTCAATAGAATATCCTGAATTCTCATGATTCAATACTCAATCCACAATATTCAATAATCAAATCTCAATCCTCAAACATCAATTCTCAACACTCCATCCTCAACACTCGGTCCTCTATCTTCAATCCTCCATCCTCAATCCTCTATCCATAAGTGTCAATCCTCAGTCCTCAATCCTCAACCCTCAATCCTCAGGCCTCAAACCTCAATTCCGAATCCTCAATCCTGAATGCTCAATCTTCAATCCTCCATACTCAATCTTCAATCCTCAATCTTCAACCCTCAATCCTCAATCCTCAATCCTCTATCGTCAATCCTCAATCCCCAATCCTCAATCTTCAATCCGCAGTCCTCAGTCCTCAATCCTAGATCCTCAATCCCCAATCCTCAATCCTTAATCCTCAATCTTCAATCCTCAATCCCCAGTCCTCAATCTTCAATCCTCAATGCTCAATCCTCAATCCTCAATCCTCAGTCCTCAATCCTCAATCCTCAATCATCAATCCTCAATCCTCAACCGTCAGTCCTCGTCCTCAGTCCTCAACCCTCAGTAATCAATTCTCAAACCTCAATCCTCAACCTTCAGTCTTCGTCCTCAATCCTCAACCCTCAAACCTCAATTCTCAATACTCAATAGAATATCCTGAATTCTCATGGTTCAATGCTCAATCCCCAATCTTCAATCTTCAAATCTCAATCCACAAACATCAATTCTCATCACTCAACCCTCAACACTCAGTTTTGAATCTTCAATCCTCAATCCGCAATCCTCAATCTTCAATCATCAATACTCAACCTTCAATCCTCGATCCTCAATTCTCAATCCGCAATCCTCAATCCTCAATCGTCAATCCTCAATCCCCAATCCTCAATATTCAATCCTCAATTCTCAATCCTCGATACTCAATCCTCAATCTTCAATCCTCAATACTCAATCTTCAATCCTCAATCCTAAAACCTCAAACCTTAATCCTCAATCCTCAATCCTCAATCCTCAATCCTCAATCCTCAATCTTCAATCCTCAATCCTCAATCCTCAATACTCAATCTTCAATCCTCAATCCTCAATCCTCTATCCTCAATCCTCAATCCTCAGTCATCAATCCTCAACCCGCAATACTCAATCGTCAATACTCAATCGTCAATCCTCAGTCCTCACACTCAATTCTCAATCCTCGATCCTCAAACCTCAATCTTCAATCTTCAATACTCAATCCTCAATCCTCAATCCTCAATCTTCAATCCTCAATACTCAATCTTCAATCTTCAATCCTCAATCCTCAATCCTCAAACCTCAATCCTCAATAGTCAATCTCCAATCCTAGATCCTCAATCCCCAATCCTCAATCCTTAATCCTCAATCTTCAATCCTCAATCCTCAATTCTCAATCCTCAATACTCAATCCTCAATCCTCAATCCTCAATCCCCAATCCTCAATCTTCAATCCTCAATCCTCAATCCTCAAGCCTCAATCCTCAATCCTCAATCTTCAGTCCTGAATACTCAATCTTCAATCCTCAACCCTCAATCCACAATCCTCAATCTTCAGTCCTGAAGACTCAATCTTCAATACTCACTCCTCAATACTCAATCCTCAATACTCAATCCTCAGTCCTCAATCCTCAATATTCAATCCTCAATAATCAAGCTCCAGTCCTAGATCCTCAATCCCCAATCCTCAATCCTTAATCCTCAATCTTCAATCCTCAATCCACAGCCCTCGATCTTCAATCCTCAAAGCTCAGTCCTCAATCCTCAATCCTCAGTCATCAGTCCTCAATCCTCAATCCTCAAACCTCAATCCTCAACCCTCAGTCCTCATCCTCAATTCTCAATCCTCAATCCTCAAACCTCAATCTTCAATCCTCAATACTCAATCCTCAATCCTCAATACCCGACCATCAATCCTCAATTCTCAATACTCAATAGCATATCCTGAATTCTCAGTATTCAATACTCAAACCTCAATCCTCAACCCTCAGCCCTCATCCTCCATCCTCAATCCTCAATCCTCAAACCTCAATATTCAATCCTCAATACTCAATCTTCGATTCTCAATTCTCAATCCTCAATCCTCAATCCCCAATCCTCAATCTTCAATCCTCAATCCTCAATCCTCAATCCTCAATCCTCAATTGTCAATCCTCAGTCCTCGTTCCTCAAACCTCAATCCTCAACCCTCAGTCCTCATCCTCAATTCTAAATTCTCAATCCTCAAACCTCAATCTTCAATCCTCAATACTCAATCCTGAATTTTCAACACTCAATCCTCAATCCTCAATCCTCAATCCTCAATCATCAATCCTCAATCTTCGATACTCAATCCTCAACCCTCAATCCTCAATCCTCAATACTCAAACATCAATCCTCAACTCCCAATACTCAATAGAATATCCTGAATTCTCCGTATTCAATACTCAAACCTCAATCCTCAACCATCAGCCCTCATCCTCCACCCTCAATCCTCAATCCTCAAACCTCAATCTTCAATCCTCAATACTCAATCTTCGATCCTCAATCCTCAACCCACAATCCTCAATCCTCAATCCTCAATCCTCAATCCTCAATAGTCAATCTCCAATCCTAGATCCTCAATCCCCAATCCTTAATTCTTAATCCTCAATCTTCAATCCTCAATCCTCAATTCTCAATCCTCAGTACTCAATCCTCAATCCTCAATCCTCAATTCCCAATCCTCAATCCTCAATCCTCAATCCTCAATCCTCAGTCATCAATCCTCAATCCTCAATACAAAATCGTCAATCCTCAGTCCTCATTTCTCAATCCTCAATCCTCGTTCCTCAAACCTCAATCCTCAACCCTCAGTCCTCATCATCAATTCTCAATCCGCAATCCTCAAACCTCAATCTTCAATCCTCAATACTCAATCCTCAATCCTCAATACTCAACCATCAAACCTCAATTCTCAATACTCAATAGCATATCCTGAATTCTCAGTATTCAATACTCAAACCTCAATCCTCAACCCTCAGCCCTCATCCTCCATCCTCAATCCTCAATCCTCAAACCTCAATATTCAATCCTCAATACTCAATCTTCGATACTCAATTCTCAATCCTCAATCCTCAATCCCCAATCCTCAATCTTCAATCCTCAATCCTCAATCCTCAATCCTCAATCCTCAATTGTCAATCCTCAGTCCTCGTTCCTCAAACCTCAATCCCCAACCCTCAGTCCTCATCCTCAATTCTAAATTCTCAATCCTCAAACCTCAATCCTCAATCCTCAATACTCAATCCTCAATCCTCAATACTCAATCTTCGATCCTCAATCCTCAACACACAATCCTCAATCCTCAATCCTCAATCCTCAGCCCTCAATCCTCATTCCTCAAACCTCAATCCTCAATTCTCAATCCTCAATACTCATTCCTCAATCCTCAATCCTCAACACTCAATCGTCAATCCACAATCCTCAATCTCCAATTCTCAATCCGCAATCCTCAATCCTCAATCCTCAATCTTCAATCCTCAATACTCAATCTTCAATCTTGAATCCTCAATCCCCAATACTCAATCTTCAATCCTCAATCCTCAATCTTCAATCCTCAATCCTCAATCCTCAATCCTCAATCCTCAATCCTCAATCATCAATCCTCAATCTTCAAAACTCAATCCTCAATTCTCAATCCTCAATTCTCAACCATCAATCCTCAATTCTCAATACTCAATAGAATATCCTGAATTCTCAGGATTCAATACTCAAACCTCAATCCTCAACTCTCAGCCCTCATCCTCCGTCCTCAATCCTCAATCCTCAATCCTCAATCCTCATCTCAATACTCAATTTTCAATCTTCAATCCTCAATCCTCAATCCTCAATCCTCAATCCTCAGTCCTCAATCCTCAATCCTGAACCTTCAATCCTCAATACTCAATCCTCAATCCTCATTCCTCAATGTTCAATCCTCAATACCCAATCCTCAATCTTCTATCCTCAATCCACAATCCTCAATCCTCAATACTCAATCTTCAATCCTCAATCCCCAATCCTCAATCCTTAATCCTCTATCCTCAATCCACAATCCTCAATCTTCAATCGTCAATACTCAATCTGCAGTCCTCAATCCTCAATCCTCAATCCTCGATTCTCAATCCTCAATCCTCAGACCTCAAGCATCAAGAGTTAACCCTCAGCCCTCGGCCTCAATCCACAACCCTCAATCCTCAATCCTCAATCTTCAATCATCAATATTCAATCTTCAATCCTCAATCCTCAATCCTCAATGCTCAATCCTCATTCCTGAATGTTCAATCCTCAATACCCAATCCTCAATCTTCAATCCCCAATCCTCAATCCTCAATCTTCAATCATCAATACTCAATCTTCAATCCTCAATTCTCAATTCTCAATAGAATATCCTGAATTCTCAGCCTTCAATACTCAATCCTCAATCTTCAGTCTTCAAGTCTCCATCCACAAACATCAATTCTCATCACTCAACCCTCAACACTCAATCCTCTATCCTCAATCCTCAATCTTCAATCCTCAATCCTCAAACCTCAATCCTCAATCCTCAATCCTCAATCCTCAATCATCAATACTCAATCTTCAACACTCAATCCTCAATCCTCAATCCTCAATCCTCAATCCTCAATCATCAATCCTCAATCTTCAATACTCAATCCTCAACCCTCAATCCTCAATCCTCAATCCTCAGTCATGAATACTCAATCTTCAATACTCATCCTCAATCCTCAATCCTCAATCCTCAATCCTCAAACCTCAATCGTCATTCCTCAAACATCAATCCTCAACCCTCAGTCCTCATCCTCAATTCTCAATTCTCAAACCTCAATCCTCAATTCTCAATCGTCAATCCTCAATAATCAATCTCCAATCCTAGATCCTCAATCCCCAATCCTCAATCGTGAATCCTCAATGTTCAATCCTCAAACCCCAGTCCACAATAATCAATACTCAATCTTCAATCCTCAATCCTCAATCCTCAATCCTCAATCCTCATTCCTCAAACCTCAGTCCTCATCCCTCAGTCCTCATCCTCAATTCTCAATTCTCAATCCTCAATCCTCAATCCTCAATCTTCAATCCTCAATCCTCAATCCTCAATCCTCAATCCTCAATCCTCAACCCTCAATCCTCAATCCTCAATCCTCAATCCTCAATCCTCAATCCTCAATCCTCAATCCTCAATCCTCAATCCTCAATCCACAATCCTCAATCCTCAACCCTCAATCCTCAATCCTCAATATTCAATCCTCAATCCTCAATCCACAATACTCAATCCTCAATCTTTAAACCTCAATACTGAAACTTCAATCCCCAATCCTCAATCCTCAATCCTCAATCCTCGTTCTTCAATCCTCAATACCCAATCCTCAATCTTCAAACCTCAGTCCTCAATTGGCAATCCACAATCCTCAATCATCAGACCTCAAGTATCAATACTCAACCCTCAGTCCTCGTCCTCAATACACAACCCTCAATCATCAATCCTCAATCTTCAATACTCAATCCTCAATCCTCAATCCTCAGTCCTCAAACCTCAATCCTGAATCCTCAATCCTGAATCCTCAATCTTCAGCCCTCAGTCCTCAACAATCAGTTGTCAATCCTCAATCCTCCATAGAATATCATCATTTCACAGTTTTCAATACTCAATACTAAATCTGCAATCTTCAAATCTCTATCCACAAACATCAATTCTCATCACTCAACCCTCAACACTCAGTCCCCAATCCTCAATATTCAATCCTCAATCCTCAATCCTCAATCCACAATCCTCAACCTTCAATCCACAATACTCAATCTTCAATCCTCAATCCTCAATCCTCAATCCTCAATTCTCAATCCTCAATCCTCAATATACAATCCTCAATACTCAATCTTCAATCATCAATCCTCAATCCTCAACCCTCAGTCGTCAATCCTCAGTCATCAATCCTCAATCTTCAATACTCAATCGTCAATCCTTAGTCCTCAATCCTCAATCCTCAATCCTCGTTCCTCAAACCTCAATACTCAACCCTCAGCCTTCATCCTCAATTCTCAATCCTCAATCCTCAACCTTCAATCCTCAATAATCAATCTCCAATCCTACATCCTCAATCCCCAATCCTCAATACTTAATCCTCAATCTTCAATCCTCAATCGCCAGTCCTCAATCTTCAATCCTCAATCATCAATCCTCAATCCTCAATACTCTATCCTCAATCCTCAATCCTCAAAACTCAATCCTCAACCCTCAACCCTCAACCCTCAAACCTCAATCCTCAACCCTCAGTCCTCATCCTCAATTCTCTATTCTCAATTCTCAATCCTCAATCCTCAATCCTCAATCTTCAATCCTCAATAATGAATCTCCAATCCTAGATCCTCAATCCCCAATCTTCAACCCTTAATCCTCAATCCTCAGTCATAAATCCTCAATCTTCAATACTCAATCGTTAATCCTCTGTCCTCAATCCTCAATCCTCAATCCTCAATCCTCAATATTTAATCCTCAATACTCAACCTTGAATCCGCAATCCTCAATCCTCAATCCTCAATCCTCAGTCATAAATCCTCAATCTTCAATACCCAATCGTCAATCCCCATTCCTCAATCCTCAACCCTCAATCCTCAAACCTCAATCCTCAACCGTCAGTCCTCGTCCTCAATCCTCAACCCTCAATCCTCAATCCTCAATCTTCAATCATCAATAATCAATCTTCAATCCTCAACCATCAATCCTCAATCCTCAATCCTCAATCCGCAATCTTCAATCCTCAATCCTCAATCCTCAATCCTCAATCCTCAACCCTCAATCCTCAATCCTCAACGGTCAGTCCTCGTCCTCAATCCTCAAACCTCAATCCTCAATCCTCAATATTCAATCATCAATACTCAATCTTCAATCCTCAATCCTCTATACTCAATCCTCAATCCTCAATCCTCAATACTCAACACACAACCCTCAGCCATCAATCCTCAATACTCAATCATCAATCATCAATTCTCAATACTCAATCCACAATACTGAATCCTCAATCTTTAATCCTCAATACTGAAAGTTCAATCCCCAATCCTCAATCCTCAATCCTCAATCCTCGTTCGTCAATCCTCAATACCCAATCCTCAATCTTCAATCCTCAGTCCTCAATTCGCAATCCACAATCCTCAATCATCAGACCTCAAGTATCAATACTCAACCCTCAGTCCTCGTCCTCAATACACAACCCTCAATCATCAATGCTCAATCTTCAATACTCAATTCTCAATCCTCAATCCTCAGTCCTCAAACCTCAATCCTGAATCCTCAATCCTGAATCCTCAATCTTCAGCCCTCAGTCCTCAACAATCAGTTGTCAATCCTCAATCCTCCATAGAATATCATCAATTCACAGTTTTCAATACTCAATACTCAATCTGCAATCTTCAAATCTCTATCCACAAACATCAATTCTCATCACTCAACCCTCAACACTCAGTCCCCAATCCTCAATATTCAATCCTCAATCCTCAATCCTCAATCCACAATCCTCAACCTTCAATCCTCAATACTCAATCTTCAATCCTCAATCCTCAATCCTCAATCATCAATCCTCAATCCTCAATCCTCAATATACAATCCTCAATACTCAATCTTCAATCATCAATCCTCAATCCTCAATCCTCAGTCGTCAATCCTCAGTCATCAATCCTCAATCTTCAATACTCATCCTCAATCCTCAATCCTCAATCCTCAATCCTCAAACCTCAATCCTCATTCCTCAAACATCAATCCTCAACCCTCAGTCCTCATCCTCAATTCTCAATTCTCAAACCTCAATCCTCAATTCTCAATCGTCAATCCTCAATAATCAATCTCCAATCCTAGATCCTCAATCCCCAATCCTCAATCGTTAATCCTCAATGTTCAATCCTCAAACCCCAGTCCTCAATAATCAATACTCAATCTTCAATCCTCAATCCTCAATCCTCAATCCTCAATCCTCATTCCTCAAACCTCAGTCCTCATCCCTCAGTCCTCATCCTCAATTCCCAATTCTCAATCCTCAATCCTCAATCCTCAATCTTCAATCGTCAATAATCAATCTCCTATCCTAGATCCTCAATCCCCAATACTCTATCCTTAATCCTCCATATTCAATCCTCTATCCCCAGTCCACAATCTTCAATCCCCAAAGCTTAATAATCAATCCTCAATCCTCAGTCCTCAATCCCCAATCCTCAGTCCTCAATCCTCAATCCTCAATACTCAAACCTCAACCCTCAACCGTCAGTCCTCGTCCTCAATCCTCAACCCCCAATCCTCAATCCTCAATCTTCAATCATCAATACTCAATCTTCAATCCTCAATTCTCAATCTTCAATCCTCAATCCTCAATCCTCAATATTCAATACACAACCCTCAAACATCAATACTCAATACTCAGTCATCAATCCTCAATTCTCAATTCTCAATAGAATATCCTGAATTCTCAGCCTTCAATACTCAATCCTCAATCTTCAGTCTTCAAGTCTCCATCCACAAACATCAATTCTCATCACTCAACCCTCAACACTCAATCCTCTATCCTCAATCCTCAATCTTCAATCCTCAATCCTCAAACCTCAATCCTCAATCCTCAATCCTCAATCCTCAATCATCAATACTCAATCTTCAACACTCAATCCTCAATCCTCAATCCTCAATCCTCAATCCTCAATCCTCAATCATCAATCCTCAATCTTCAATACTCAATCCTCAACCATCAATCCTCAATCCTCAATCCTCAGTCATGAATACTCAATCTTCAATACTCATCCTCAATCCTCAATCCTCAATCCTCAATCCTCAAACCTCAATCCTCATTCCTCAAACATCAATCCTCAACCCTCAGTCCTCATCCTCAATTCTCAATTCTCAAACCTCAATCCTCAATTCTCAATCGTCAATCCTCAATAATCAATCTCCAATCCTAGATCCTCAATCCCCAATCCTCAATCGTTAATCCTCAATGTTCAATCCTCAAACCCCAGTCCTCAATAATCAATACTCAATCTTCAATCCTCAATCCTCAATCCTCAATCCTCAATCCTCATTCCTCAAACCTCAGTCCTCATCCCTCAGTCCTCATCCTCAATTCTCAATTCTCAATCCTCAATCCTCAATCCTCAATCTTCAATCGTCAATAATCAATCTCCTATCCTAGATCCTCAATCCCCAATACTCTATCCTTAATCCTCCATATTCAATCCTCTATCCCCAGTCCACAATCTTCAATCCCCAAAGCTCAATAATCAATCCTCAATCCTCAGTCCCCAATCCCCAATCCTCAGTCCTCAATCCTCAATCCTCAATACTCAAACCTCAACCCTCAACCGTCAGTCCTCGTCCTCAATCCTCAACCCCCAATCCTCAATCCTCAATCTTCAATCATCAATACTCAATCTTCAATCCTCAATTCTCAATCTTCAATCTTCAATCCTCAATCCTCAATATTCAATACACAACCCTCAAACATCAATACTCAATACTCAATCCTCAATCCTCAATCCTCAATCCTCAATCCTCAATCCTCAATCCTCAATCCTCGATACTCAATCCTCAATCTTCAATCCTCAATACTCAATCTTCAATCCTCAATCCTAAAACCTCAATCCTTAATCCTCAATCCTCAATCCTCAATCCTCAATCTTCAATCGTCAATCCTCAATCCTCAATCCTCAATATACAATCCTCAATACTCAATCTTCAATCATCAATCCTCAATCCTCAATCCTCAGTCGTCAATCCTCAGTCATCAATCCTCAATCTTCAATACTCAATCGTCAATCCTTAGTCCTCAATCCTCAATCCTCAATATTCAACACGAACCCATCTACCATCAATTCTCAATACTCAACCATCAATCCTCAATTCTCAATACTCAATAGAATATCCTGAATTCTCATGATTCAATACTCAATCCACAATATTCAATAATCAAATCTCAATCCTCAAACATCAATTCTCAACACGCATTCCTCAACACTCGGTCCTCTCTCTTCAATCCTCCATCGTCTATCCTCTATCCTCAAGTGTCAATCCTCAATCCTCAACTCTCAAACCTCAATCCTTTGTCCTCAGTCCTCAAACCTCAATCCTCATCCCTCAGCCCTCATCCTCAATCCTCAATCCTCAATCCTCAATCCTCAATCCTCAATCCTCAATCTTCAATCCTCAATACTCAATCGTCAATCCTCAATCCGCAGTCCTCAAACCTCAATTCTGGATCCTCAATCCTGAATCCTCAATCTTCAGCTCTCAGTCCTCAACAATCAGTTGTCAATCCTCAATCCTCAATAGAATATTCTCAATTCACAGTTTTCAATACTCAAAACTCAATCTGCAATCTTCCAACCTCTATCCACAAACATCAATTCTCATCACTCAACCCTCAGCACTCAGTCCTCAATGTTCAATCCTCAATCCTCAATTCTCAATCTTCATTCCTCAATACTGAATCTTCAATCCTCATTACTCAATCTTCAATCCTCAATCCTCAATCCTCAATCTTCAATCATCAATATTCAATCTTCAATCCTCAATACTCAATGCTCAATGCTCAATCCTCAATCCTCAATGTTCAATCCTCAATACCCAATCCTCAATCTTCAATCCTCAGTCCTCAATTGGCAATCCACAATCCTCAATCATCAGACCTCAAGTATCAATACTCAACCCTCAGTCCTCGTCCTCAATACACAACCCTCAATCATCAATCCTCAATCTTCAATACTCAATCCTCAATCCTCAATCCTCAGTCCTCAAACCTCAATCCTGAATCCTCAATCCTGAATCCTCAATCTTCAGCCCTCAGTCCTCAACAATCAGTTGTCAATCCTCAATCCTCCATAGAATATCATCAATTCACAGTTTTCAATACTCAATACTAAATCTGCAATCTTCAAATCTCTATCCACAAACATCAATTCTCATCACTCAACCCTCAACACTCAGTCCCCAATCCTCAATATTCAATCCTCAATCCTCAATCCTCAATCCACAATCCTCAACCTTCAATCCTCAATACTCAATCTTCAATCCTCAATCCTCAATCCTCAATCCTCAATTCTCAATCCTCAATCCTCAATATACAATCCTCAATACTCAATCTTCAATCATCAATCCTCAATCCTCAACCCTCAGTCGTCAATCCTCAGTCATCAATCCTCAATCTTCAATACTCAATCGTCAATCCTTAGTCCTCAATCCTCAATCCTCAATCCTCGTTCCTCAAACCTCAATACTCAACCCTCAGTCTTCATCCTCAATTCTCAATCCTCAATCCTCAACCTTCAATCCTCAATAATCAATCTCCAATCCTACATCCTCAATCCCCAATCCTCAATACTTAATCCTCAATCTTCAATCCTCAATCGCCAGACCTCAATCTTCAATCGTCAATCATCAATCCTCAATCCTCAATACTCTATCCTCAATCCTCAATCCTCAAAACTCAATCCTCAACCCTCAACCCTCAACCCTCAAACCTCAATCCTCAACCCTCAGTCCTCATCCTCAATTCTCTATTCTCAATTCTCAATCCTCAATCCTCAATCCTCAATCCTCAATCTTCAATCCTCAATAATGAATCTCCAATCCTAGATCCTCAATCCCCAATCTTCAACCCTTAATCCTCAATCCTCAGTCATAAATCCTCAATCTTCAATACTCAATCGTCAATCCTCTGTCCTCAATCCTCAATCCTCTATCCTCAATCCTCAATATTTAATCCTCAATACTCAACCTTGAATCCGCAATCCTCAATCCTCAATCCTCAATCCTCAGTCATAAATCCTCAATCTTCAATACCCAATCGTCAATCCCCATTCCTCAATCCTCAACCCTCAATCCTCAAACCTCAATCCTCAACCGTCAGTCCTCGTCCTCAATCCTCAACCCTCAATCCTCAATCCTCAATCTTCAATCATCAATAATCAATCTTCAATCCTCAACCATCAGTCCTCAATCCTCAATCCTCAATCCGCAATCTTCAATCCTCAATCCTCAATCCTCAATCCTCAATCCTCAACCCTCAATCCTCAATCCTCAACGGTCAGTCCTCGTCCTCAATCCTCAAACCTCAAAACTCAATCCTCAATCCTCAATATTCAATCATCAATACTCAATCTTCAATCCTCAATCCTCTATACTCAATCCTCAATCCTCAATCCTCAATACTCAACACACAACCCTCAGCCATCAGTCCTCAATACTCAACCATCAATCATCAATTCTCAATACTCAATCCACAATACTGAATCCTCAATCTTTAATCCTCAATACTGAAAGTTCAATCCCCAATCCTCAATCCTCAATCCTCAATCCTCGTTCTTCAATCCTCAATACCCAATCCTCAATCTTCAATCCTCAGTCCTCAATTCGCAATCCACAATCCTCAATCATCAGACCTCAAGTATCAATACTCAACCCTCAGTCCTCGTCCTCAATACACAACCCTCAATCATCAATGCTCAATCTTCAATACTCAATTCTCAATCCTCAATCCTCAGTCCTCAAACCTCAATCCTGAATCCTCAATCCTGAATCCTCAATCTTCAGCCCTCAGTCCTCAACAATCAGTTGTCAATCCTCAATCCTCCATAGAATATCATCAATTCACTGTTTTCAATACTCAATACTCAATCTGCAATCTTCAAATCTCTATCCACAAACATCAATTCTCATCACTCAACCCTCAACACTCAGTCCCCAATCCTCAATATTCAATCCTCAATCCTCAATCCTCAATCCACAATCCTCAACCTTCAATCCTCAATACTCAATCTTCAATCCTCAATCCTCAATCCTCAATCATCAATCCTCAATCCTCAATCCTCAATATACAATCCTCAATACTCAATCTTCAATCATCAATCCTCAATCCTCAATCCTCAGTCGTCAATCCTCAGTCATCAATCCTCAATCTTCAATACTCAATCGTCAATCCTTAGTCCTCAATCCTCAATCCTCAATATTCAACACGAACCCATCTACCATCAATTCTCAATACTCAACCATCAATCCTCAATTCTCAATACTCAATAGAATATCCTGAATTCTCATGATTCAATACTCAATCCACAATATTCAATAATCAAATCTCAATCCTCAAACATCAATTCTCAACACGCATTCCTCAACACTCGGTCCTCTCTCTTCAATCCTCCATCGTCTATCCTCTATCCTCAAGTGTCAATCCTCAATCCTCAATCCTCAACCCTCAATCGTCAGGCCTCAAACCTCAATTCCGAATCCTCAATCCTGAATGCTCAATCTTCATCCCACAGTCCGCAACAATCAATTGTCAATCCTCAATCCTCAATAGAGTATCCTCAATTCACAGTTTTCAATACTCAATCCCCAATATTCAATCTTCAAATCTCAATCCACAGAAATCAATTCTCATCACTCAACCCTCAACACTCAGTCCTCAATCTTCAATCCTCAATCCTCAATCCTCAATCTTCAATCCTCCATACTCAACCTTCAATCCTCGATCCTCAATCATCAATCCTCAATCCTCAATCCTCAGTCATCAATCCTCAATCTTCAATACTCAATCCTCAATCCTCAATCCTGAATCCTCAATCCTCAATCCTCATTCCTGAAACCTCAATCCTCAACCCTCAGTCCTCATACTCAATTCTCAGTCCTCATTCCTCAATCCTCAATCCTCAATCTTCAATCCTCAATAATCAATCTCCTATCCTAGATCCTCAATCCCCAATACTCTATCCTTAATCCTCTATATTCAATCCTCTATCCCCAGTCCACAATCTTCAATCCCCAAAGCTCAATAATCAATCCTCAATCCTCAGTCCTCAATCCCAAATCCTCAGACCTCAATCCTCAATCCTCAATACTCAAACCTCAACCCTCAACCGTCAGTCCTCGTCCTCAATCCTCAACCCCCAATCCTCAATCCTCAATCCTCAATCTTCAATCATCAATACTCAATCTTCAATCCTCAATTCTCAATCTTCAATCCTCAATCCTCAATCCTCAATATTCAATACACAACCCTCAAACATCAATACTCAATACTCAGTCATCAATCCTCAATTCTCAATTCTCAATAGAATATCCTGAATTCTCAGCCTTCAATACTCAATCCTCAATCTTCAGTCTTCAAGTCTCCATCCACAAACATCAATTCTCATCACTCAACCCTCAACACTCAATCCTCTATCCTCAATCCTCAATCTTCAATCCTCAATCCTCAAACCTCAATCCTCAATCCTCAATCCTCAATCCTCAATCATCAATACTCAATCTTCAACACTCAATCCTCAATCCTCAATCCTCAATCCTCAATCCTCAATCATCAATCCTCAATCTTCAATACTCAATCCTCAACCCTCAATCCTCAATCCTCAATCCTCAGTCATGAATACTCAATCTTCAATACTCATCCTCAATCCTCAATCCTCAATCCTCAATCCTCAAACCTCAATCCTCATTCCTCAAACATCAATCCTCAACCCTCAGTCCTCATCCTCAATTCTCAATTCTCAAACCTCAATCCTCAATTCTCAATCGTCAATCCTCAATAATCAATCTCCAATCCTAGATCCTCAATCCCCAATCCTCAATCGTTAATCCTCAATGTTCAATCCTCAAACCCCAGTCCTCAATAATCAATACTCAATCTTCAATCCTCAATCCTCAATCCTCAATCCTCAATCCTCATTCCTCAAACCTCAGTCCTCATCCCTCAGTCCTCATCCTCAATTCCCAATTCTCAATCCTCAATCTTCAATCCTCAATCTTCAATCGTCAATAATCAATCTCCTATCCTAGATCCTCAATACCCAATACTCTATCCTTAATCCTCCATATTCAATCCTCTATCCCCAGTCCACAATCTTCAATCCCCAAAGCTCAATAATCAATCCTCAATCCTCAGTCCTCAATCCCCAATCCTCAGTCCTCAATCCTCAATCCTCAATACTCAAACCTCATCCCTCAACCGTCAGTCCTCGTCCTCAATCCTCAACCCCCAATCATCAATCCTCAATCTTCAATCATCAATACTCAATCTTCAATCCTCAATTCTCAATCTTCAATCTTCAATCCTCAATCCTCAATGTTCAATACACAACCCTCAAACATCAATACTCAATACTCAATCCTCAATCCTCAATCCTCAATCCTCAATCCTCAATCCTCAATCCTCGATACTCAATCCTCAATCTTCAATCCTCAATACTCAATCTTCAATCCTCAATCCTAAAACCTCAATCATTAATCCTCAATCCTCAATCCTCAATCCACAATCTTCAATCGTCAATACTCAATCTTCAGCTCTCAATTCTCAATTCTCAATCCTCAATCCTCAATCCTCAATCTTCAATCCTCAATAACCAATCTCTTATCCTAGACCCTCAATCCCCAATACTCTATCTTTAATCCTCTATATTCAATCCTCTATCCCCAGTCCACAATCTTCAATCCCCAAAGCTCAATAATCAATCGTCAATCCTCAATCCTCAGTCCTCAAACCTGAATTCTGGATCCTCAATCCTGAATCCTCAATCATCAGCTCTCAGTCCTCAACAATCAGTTGTCAATCCTCAATCCTCAATAGAATATCCTCAATTCACAGTTTTCAATACTCAATACTCAATCTGCAATCTTCCAACCTCTATCCACAAACATCAATCCTCATCACTCAACCCTCAGCACTCAGTCCTCAATGTTCAATCCTCAATCCTCAATTCTCAATCTTCATTCCTCAATACTGAATCTTCAATCCTCAATACTCAATCTTCAATCCTCAATCCTCAATCCTCAATCCTCAATCCTCAATCTTCAATCATCAATCCTCAGTCATCAATCCTCAATCTTCAATACTCAATCGTCAATCCGCAGTCCTCAATCCTCAATCCTAGATCCTCAATCCCCAATCCTCAATCCTTAATCCTCAATTTTCAATCCTCAATCCCCAGTCCTCAATCTTCAATCCTCAATGCTCAATCCTCAATCCTCAATCCTCAGTCCTCAATCCTCAATCCTCAATCCTCAATCCTCAATCCTCAAACTTCAATCCTCAACCGTCAGTCCTCGTACTCAATCCTCAACCCTCAACCCTCAATCCTCAATCTTCAATCATCAATACTCAACCTTCAATCCTCAATTCTCAATCCTCAATCTTCAATCCTCAATACTCAATCTTCAATCCTCAATCCTAAAACCTCAATCCTTAATCCTCAATCCTCAATCCTCAATCCTCAATCTTCAATCGTCAATACTCAATCTTCAGTCCTCAATTCTCAATTCTCAATCCTCAATCCTCAATCCTCAATCTTCAATCCTCAATAACCAATCTCTTATCCTAGACCCTCAATCCCCAATACTCTATCTTTAATCCTCTATATTCAATCCTCTATCCCCAGTCCACAATCTTCAATGCCCAAAGCTCAATAATCAATCGTCAATCCTCAATCCTCAGTCCTCAAACCTGAATTCTGGATCCTCAATCCTGAATCCTCAATCATCAGCTCTCAGTCCTCAACAATCAGTTGTCAATCCTCAATCCTCAATAGAATATCCTCAATTCACAGTTTTCAATACTCAATACTCAATCTGCAATCTTCCAACCTCTATCCACAAACATCAATCCTCATCACTCAACCCTCAGCACTCAGTCCTCAATGTTCAATCCTCAATCCTCAATTCTCAATCTTCATTCCTCAATACTGAATCTTCAATCCTCAATACTCAATCTTCAATCCTCAATCCTCAATCCTCAATCCTCAATCCTCAATCTTCAATCATCAATCCTCAGTCATCAATCCTCAATCTTCAATACTCAATCGTCAATCCGCAGTCCTCAATCCTCAATCCTAGATCCTCAATCCCCAATCCTCAATCCTTAATCCTCAATTTTCAATCCTCAATCCCCAGTCCTCAATCTTCAATCCTCAATGCTCTATCCTCAATCCTCAATCCTCAGTCCTCAATCCTCAATCCTCAATCATCAATCCTCAATCCTCAACCGTCAGTCCTCGTCCTCAGTCCTCAACCCTCAGTAATCAATCCTCAAACCTCAATCCTCAACCGTCAGTCCTCGTCCTCAATCCTCAACCCTCACCCTCAATTCTCAATACTCAATAGAGTATCCTGAATTCTCATGGTTCAATGCTCAATCCCCAATCTTCAATCTTCAAATCTCAATCCACAAACATCAATTCTCATCACTCAACCCTCAACACTCGGTTCTGAATCTTCAATCCTCAATCCTCAATCCTCAATCTTCAATCATCAATACTCAACCTTCAATCCTCAATCCCAATTCTCAATCCGCAATCCTCAATCCTCAATCGTCAATCCTCAATCCCCAATCCTCAATCTTCAATCCTCAATCCTCAATCCTCGATACTCAATCCTCAATTTCAATCCTCAATACTCAATCTTCAATCCTCAATCCTAAAACCTCAAACCTTAATCCTCAATCCTCAATCCTCAATCCTCAATCCTCAATCTTCAATCGTCAATACTCAATCTTTAGTACTCAATCCTCAATCCTCAATCCTCAATTCTCAATCCTCAATCCTCAATCCTCAGACCTCAAGCATCAATAGTTAACCCTCAGACCTCATCCTCAATCCACAACCCTCAATCCTGAATCCTCAATCCTCAATCTTCAATCATCAATATTCAATCTTCAATCCTCAATACTCAATCCTCAATGCTCAATCCTCAATCCTCAATGTTCAATCCTCAATACCCAATCCTCAATCTTCAATCCTCAATCATCAATCCTCAATCCTCAGTCCTGAATTCTCAGTCCTCAAACCTCTATCCTGAATCCTCAATCCTGAATCCTCAATCTTCAGCCCTAGGTCCTCAACAATCAGTTGTCAATCCTCAATCCTCAATAGAACATCCTCAATTCACAGTTTTCTATACACAATACTCAAACTGCAATCTTCAAATCTCTATCCACAAATATCAATTCTCAACACTCAATCCTCAACACTCGGTCCTCTCTCTTCAATCCTCCATCCTCAATCCTCTATCCACAAGTGTCAATCCTCAATCCTCAATCCTCAACCCTCAATCCTCAGGCCTCAAACCTCAATTCCGAATCCTCAATCCTGAATGCTCAATCTTCATCCCACAGTCCGCAACAATAAATTGTCAATCCTCAATCCTCAATAGAGTATCCTCAATTCACAGTTATCAATACTCAATCCCCAATCTTCAATCTTCAAATCTCAATCCACAGATATCAATTCTCATCACTCAATCCTCAACACTCAGTCCTCAATCTTCAATCCTCAATCCTCAATCCTCAACCTTCAATCCTCCATACTCAATCTTCAATACTCAATCTTCAATCCTCAATCCTCAATCCTTAATCCTCAATCGTCAATCCTCAATCCCAATCCTCAATCTTCAATCCTGAATACTCAATCTTCAATCCTCAATCCTCAATCCTCAATCCTCAATCCTCAATCGTCAGTCTTCAATCCTCAATACTCAATCAGCAATCCTCAATCCTCAGCCCACAATCCTCAATCCTCATTCTTCAATCCTCAATACCCAAACCTCAATCTTCAATCCTCAATCCTCAATCCTCAACTCTCAAACCTCAATCCTTTGTCCTCAGTCCTCAAACCTCAATCCTCATCCCTCAGCCCTCATCCTCAATCCTCAATCCTCAATCCTCAATCCTCAATCCTCAATCCTCAATCTTCAATCCTCAATACTCAATCGTCAATCCTCAATCCGCAGTCCTCAAACCTCAATTCTGGATCCTCAATCCTGAATCCTCAATCTTCAGCTCTCAGTCCTCAACAATCAGTTGTCAATCCTCAATCCTCAATAGAATATTCTCAATTCACAGTTTTCAATACTCAAAACTCAATCTGCAATCTTCCAACCTCTATCCACAAACATCAATTCTCATCACTCAACCCTCAGCACTCAGTCCTCAATGTTCAATCCTCAATCCTCAATTCTCAATCTTCATTCCTCAATACTGAATCTTCAATCCTCATTACTCAATCTTCAATCCTCAATCCTCAATCCTCAATCTTCAATCATCAATATTCAATCTTCAATCCTCAATACTCAATGCTCAATGCTCAATCCTCAATCCTCAATGTTCAATCCTCAATACCCAATCCTCAATCTTCAATCCTCAATCCTCAATCCTCAATCCTCAGTCCTCAATTCTCAGTCCTCAAACCTCTATCCTGAATCCTCAATCCTGAATCCTCAATCTTCAGCCCTAGGTCCTCAACAATCAGTTGTCAATCCTGAATCCTCAATAGAACATCCTCAATTCACAGTTTTCAATACACAATACTCAAACTGCAATCTTCCAACCTCTATCCACAAACATCAATTCAAATCACTCAACATTCAACACTCTGTCCACAATCTACAATCCTCAATCCTCAATCATCAACCTTCAATCCTCAATACTCAATCTTCAATACTCAATCCTCAATCCTCAATCCTCAATCCTCAATCCTCGATCCTCAATCCTCAATCTTCAATTCTCAATCCTCAATCCTCAATAGTCAGTCTCCAATCCTAGATCCTCAATCACCAATCCTCTATCCTTAATCCTCAATCTTCAATCCTCAATCCTCAATTCTCAATCCTCAATACTCATTCCTCAATCCTCAATCCTCAACACTCAATCCTCAATCCTCAATCCACAATCCTCAATCCTCAATCACCAACCTTCAATCGTCAATACTCAATCTTCAATTCTCAATCCTCAATTCTGAATCGTCAATCCTCATTCTTCAACCCTCAATACCCAATCCTCAATTCTCAATCCTCAATCCTCAATCCTGAATACTCAATCTTCAATCCTCAATCCTCAATCCTCAAACCTCAATCCTCAATCCTCAGTAATCAATCCTCAATCCTCAATACACAATCGTCAATCTTCAACACTCAATCATCAACACTCAATCCTCAATCTTCAATCCTCAATCCCCAATACTCAATCTTCAATCCTCAATCCTCAATCCTCAATCCCCAATCCTCAATCTTCAATCCTCAATACTCAATCTTCAATTCTCAATCCGCAATCCTCAATCCTCAATCCTCAATCCTCAATCCTCAATCCTCAATCTTCAATCCTCAACCGTCAGTTCTCGTACTCAATCCTCAACCCTCAATCCTCAATCCTCAATCTTCAATCATCAATACTCAATCTTCAATCCTCAATTCTCAATCCTCAATCTTCAATCCTCAATCCTCAATACTCAGCACACAACCATCAACCATCAATTGTCAATACTCAACCATCAATCCTCAATTCTCAATACTCAATAGAATATCCTGAATTCTCATGATTCAATACTCAATCCACAATATTCAATAATCAAATCTCAATCCTCAAACATCAATTCTCAAAACTCCATCCTCAACACTCGGTCCTCTCTCTTCAATCCTCCATCCTCAACCCTCTATCCACAAGTGTCAATCCTCAATCCTCAATCCTCAACCCCCAATCCTCAGGCCTCAAACCTCAATTCCGAATCCTCAATCCTGAATGCTCAATCTTCATCCCACAGTCCGCAACAATCAATTGTCAATCCTCAATCCTCAATAGAGTATCCTCAATTCACAGTTATCAATACTCAATCCCCAATCTTCAATCTTCAAATCTCAATCCACAGACATCAATTCTCATCACTCAACCCTCAACACTCAGTTCTGAATCTTCAATCCTCAATCCTCAATCCTCAATCTTCAATCACCAATACTCAACATTCAATCCTCAATCCTCAATTCTCAATTCGCAATCCTCAATCCTCAATCGTCAATCCTCAATCCCCAATCCTCAATCTTCAATCCTCAATCCTCAATCCTCGATACTCAATCCTCAATCCTCAATCCTCAAGCCTGAATCCACAATCCTCAATCTTCAATCCTGAATACTCAATCTTCAATCCTCAACCCTCAATCCACAATCCTCAATCCTCAGTCCTGAATACTCAATCTTCAATACTCACTCATCAATTCTCAATCCTCAATCCTCGATCCTCAAACCTCAATCCTCATTCCTCAAACCTCAATCCTCAACCCTCAGTCCTCATCCTCAATTCTCAATTCTCAATCCTCAATCCTCAATCCTCAGTCTTCAATCCTCAATAATCGATCTCCTATCTTAGATCCTCAATCCCCAATCTTCAATACTTAATCCTCAATCCTCAATCCTCAATCCACTGTCCTCGATCTTCAATCCTCAAAGCTCAATCCTCAATCCTCAATCCTCAGTCATCAGTCCTCAATCCTCAATCCTCAAACCTCAATCCTCAACCCTCAGTCCTCATCCTCAATTCTCAATCCTCAATCCTCAAACCTCAATCTTCTATCCTCAATACTCAATCCTCAATCCTCAATACTCAACCACCAATCCTCAATTCTCAATACTCAATAGCATATCCTGAATTCTCAGTATTCAATACTCATACCTCAACCTCAACCCTCAGCCCTCATCCTCCATCCTCAATCCTCAATCCTCAATCCTCAATCCTAAATCATCAATCCTCAATCTTCAATACTCAATCCTCAATCCTCAATCCTCAATACTCGACCATCAATCCTCAATTCCCGATACTCAATAGAATATCCTGAATTCTCAGTATTCAATACTCAAACCTCAATCCTCAACCATCAGCCCTCATCCTCCACCCTCAATCCTCAATCCTCAAACCTCAATCTTCAATCCTCAATACTCAATCTTCGATCCTCAATCCTCAACCCACAATCCTCAATCCTCAACCCTCAATCCTCAGCCCTCAATCCTCATTCCCCAAACCTCAAACCTCAACCCTCAGTCCTCATCCTCAACTCTCAATTCTCAAACCTCAATCCTCAATTTTCAATCTTCAATCCTCAATAATCTATCGCCAATTCTAGATCCTCAATCCCCAATACTCGATCGTTAATCATCAATCTTCAATCCTCAATCCCCAATCCTCAATCCTCAATACTCAATCTTCAATCCTTAATCCTCAATCCTCATTCTTCAATCCTCAATACCCAATCCGCAATCTTCAACCCTCAATCCTCAATCCTCGATTCTCAATCCTCAATCCTCAGTCCTCAGTTCTCAAACCTCAATCCTCAACCCTCAGCCCTCAGCCATCATCGTCAATCCTCAATCCTCGATCCTCAATCCTCAATCCTCAATCCTCAATCCTCAATCCTCAATCCACAATCCTCAATCCTCAATCACCAACCTTCAATCGTCAATACTCAATCTTCAATCCTCAATCCTCAATTCTGAATCGTCAATCCTCATTCTTCAATCCTCAATACCCAATCCTCAATCCTCAATCCTCAATCCTCAATCCTCAATACTCAATCTTCAATCCTCAATCCTCAATCCTCAATCCTCAATCCTCAATCCTCAGTAATCAATCCTCAATCCTCAATACACAATCGTCAATCTTCAACACTCAATCATCAACACTCAATCCTCAATCTTCAATCCTCAATCCCCAATACTCAATCTTCAATCCTCAATCCTCAATCCTCAATCCTCAATCCTCAATCTTCAATCCTCAATACTCAATCTTCAATTCTCAATCCGCAATCCTCAATCCTCAATCCTCAATCCTCAATCCTCAATCTTCAATCCTCAACCGTCAGTTCTCGTACTCAATCCTGAACCCTCAATCCTCAATCCTCAATCCACAATCCTCAATCTTCAATCCTCAACCGTCAGTTCTCGTACTCAATCCTCAACCCTCAATCCTCAATCCTCAATCTTCAATCATCAATACTCAATCTTCAATCCTCAATTCTCAATCCTCACTCTTCAATCCTCAATCCTCAATACTCAGCACACAACCATCAACCATCAATTGTCAATACTCAACCATCAATCCTCAATTCTCAATACTCAATAGAATATCCTGAATTCTCATGATTCAATACTCAATCCACAATATTCAATAATCAAATCTCAATCCTCAAACATCAGTTCTCAAAACTCCATCCTCAACACTCGGTCCTCTCTCTTCAATCCTCCATCCTCAATCCTCTATCCACAAGTGTCAATCCTCAATCCTCAATCCTCAACCCCCAATCCTCAGGCCTCAAACCTCAATTCCGAATCCTCAATCCTGAATGCTCAATCTTCATCCCACAGTCCGCAACAATCAATTGTCAATCCTCAATCCTCAATAGAGTATCCTCAATTCACAGTTATCAATACTCAATCCCCAATCTTCAATCTTCAAATCTCAATCCACAGACATCAATTCTCATCACTCAACCCTCAACACTCAGTTCTGAATCTTCAATCCTCAATCCTCAATCCTCAATCTTCAATCATCAATACTCAACATTCAATCCTCAATCCTCAATTCTCAATTCGCAATCCTCAATCGTCAATCCTCAATCCCCAATCCTCAATCTTCAATCCTCAATCCTCAATCCTCGATACTCAATCCTCAATCTTCAATCCTCAATACTCAATCTTCAATCCTCAATCCTAAAACCTCAAACCTTAATCCTCAATCCTCACTCCTCAATCCTCAATCCTCAATCTTCAATCGTCAATACTCAATCTTCAGTACTCAATCCTCAATCCTCAATCCTCAATTCTCAATCCTCAATCCTCAATCCTCAATCCTCAATCCTCAGTCTTCAATCCTCAATAATCGATCTCCTATCTTAGATCCTCAATCCCCAATCTTCAATACTTAATCCTCAATCTTCAATCCTCAATCCACTGTCCTCGATCTTCAATCCTCAATGCTCAATCCTCAATCCTGAATCCTCAGTCATCAGTCCTCAATCCTCAATCCTCAAACCTCAATCCTCAACCCTCAGTCCTCATCCTCAATTCTCAATCCTCAATCCTCAAACCTCAATCTTCAATCCTCAATACTCAATCCTCAATCCTCAATACTCAACCATCAATCCTCAATTCTCAATACTCAATAGCATATCCTGAATTCTCAGTATTCAATACTCATACCTCAACCTCAACCCTCAGCCCTCATCCTCCATCCTCAATCCTCAATCCTCAATCCTCAATCCTAAATCATCAATCCTCAATCTTCAATACTCAATCCTCAATCCTCAATCCTCAATACTCGACCATCAATCCTCAATTCCCAATACTCAATAGAATATCCTGAATTCTCAGTATTCAATACTCAAACCTCAATCCTCAACCATCAGCCCTCATCCTCCACCCTCAATCCTCAATCCTCAAACCTCAATCTTCAATCCTCAATACTCAATCTTCGATCCTCAATCCTCAACCCACAATCCTCAATCCTGAACCCTCAATCCTCAGCCCTCAATCCTCATTCCTCAAACCTCAATCCTCAACCCTCAGTCCTCATCCTCAACTCTCAATTCTCAATCCTCAATCCCCAATACTCAATCTTTAATCCTCAATCCTCAATCCTCAATCCTCAATCCTCAATCCTCAATCCTCGATCCTCAATCCTCAATCTTCAATTCTCAATCCTCAATCCTCAATAGTCAGTCTCCAATCCTAGATCCTCAATCACCAATCCTCAATCCTTAATCCTCAATCTTCAATCCTCAATCCTCAATTCTCAATCCTCAATACTCATTCCTCAATCCTCAATCCTCAACACTCAATCCTCAATCCACAATCCTCAATCCTCAATCACCAACCTTCAATCGTCAATACTCAATCTTCTATCCTCAATCCTCAATTAAGAATAGTCAATCCTCATTCTTCAACCCTCAATACCCAATCCTCAATTCTCAATCCTCAATCCTCAATCCTGAATACTCAATCTTCAATCCTCAATCCTCAATCCTCAATCCTCAATCCTCAATCCTCAGTAATCAATCCTCAATCCTCAATACACAATCGTCAATCTTCAACACTCAATCATCAACACTCAATCCTCAATCTTCAATCCTCAATCCCCAATACTCAATCTTCAATCCTCAATCCTCAATCCTCAATCCTCAATCCTCAATCTTCAATCCTCAATACTCAATCTTCAATTCTCAATCCGCAATCCTCAATCCTCAATCCTCAATCCTCAATCCTCAATCCTCAATCTTCAATCCTCAACCGTCAGTTCTCGTACTCAATCCTCAATCTTCAATCATCAATACTCAATCTTCAATCCTCAATTCTCAATCCTCAATCTTCAATCCTCAATCCTCAATACTCAGCACACAACCGTCAACCATCAATTGTCAATACTCAACCATCAATCCTCAATTCTCAATACTCAATAGAATATCCTGAATTCTCATAATTCAATACTCAATCCACAATATTCAATAATCAAATCTCAATCCTCAAACATCAATTCTCAAAACTCCATCCTCAACACTCGGTCCTCTCTCTTCAATCCTCCATCCTCAATCCTCTATCCACAAGTGTCAATCCTCAATCCTCAATCCTCAACCCCCAATCCTCAGGCCTCAAACCTCAATTCCGAATCCTCAATCCTGAATGCTCAATCTTCATCCCACAGTCCGCAACAATCAATTGTCAATCCTCAATCCTCAATAGAGTATCCTCATTTCACAGTTATCAATACTCAATCCCCAATCTTCAATCTTCAAATCTCAATCCACAGACATCAATTCTCATCACTCAACCCTCAACACTCAGTTCTGAATCTTCAATCCTCAATCCTCAATCCTCAACCTTCAATCATCAATACTCAACATTCAATCCTCAATCCTCAATTCTCAATTCGCAATCCTCAATCCTCAATCGTCAATCCTCAATCCCGAATCCTCAATCTTCAATCCTCAATCCCCAATCCTCGATACTCAATCCTCAACCTTCAATCCTCAATACTCAATCTTCAATCCTCAATCCTAAAACCTCAAACCTTAATCCTCAATCCTCACTCCTCAATCCTCAATCCTCAATCTTCAATCGTCAATACTCAATCTTCACTACTCAATCCTCAATCCTCAATCCTCAATTCTCAATCCTCAATCGTCAATCCTCAGACCTCAAGCATCAATAGTTAACCCTCAGACCTCGTCCTCAATCCACAACCCTCAATCCTAAATCCTCAATCTTCAATCATCAATATTCAATCTTCAATCCTCAATACTCAATGCTCAATGCTCAATCCTCAATCCTCAATGTTCAATCCTCAATACCCAATCCTCAATCTTCAATCCTCAATCCTCAATCCTCAATCCTCAGTCCTCAATTCTCAGTCCTCAAACCTCTATCCTGAATCCTCAATCCTGAATCCTCAATCTTCAGCCCTAGGTCCTCAACAATCAGTTGTCAATCCTGAATCCTCAATAGAACATCCTCAATTCACAGTTTTCAATACACAATACTCAAACTGCAATCTTCAAATCAATATCCACAAACATCAATTCTCAACACTCAATCCTCAACACTCGGTCCTCTCTCTTCAATCCTCCATCCTCAATCCTCTATCCACAAGTGTCAATCCTCAATCCTCAATCCTCAACCCTCAATCCTCAGGCCTCAAACCTCAATTCCGAATCCTCAATCCTGAATGCTCAATCTTCATCCCACAGTCCGCAACAATCAATTGTCAATCCTCAATCCTCAATAGAGTATCCTCAATTCACAGTTATCAATACTCAATCCCCAATCTTCAATCTTCAAATCTCAATCCACAGACATCAATTCTCATCACTCTATCCTCAACACTCAGTCCTCAATCTTCAATCCTCAATCCTCAATCCTCAATCTTCAATCCTCCATACTCAATCTTCAATCCTCAACCTTCAATCCTCAATCCTCAATCTTCAATCCTCAATCCTCAATCCTCAATACTCATTCCTCAATCCTCAATCCTCAACACTCAATCCTCAATCCACAATCCTCAATCCTCAATCACCAACCTTAAATCGTCAATACTCAATCTTCAATCCTCAATCCTCAATACTCAATCCTCAATCCTCAATCCTCAATCCTCAATACCCAATCCTCAATCCTCAATCCTCAATCCTCAAGCCTCAGTCCACACTCCTCAATCTTCAATCCTGAATACTCAATCTCCAATCCTCAACCCTCAATCCACAATCCTCAATCCTCAGTCCTGAATACTCAATCTTCAATACTCACTCATCAATTCTCAATCCTCAATCCTCGATCCTCAAACCTCAATCCTCATTCCTCAAACCTCAATCCTCAACCCTCAGTCCTCATCCTCAATTCTCAATTCTCAATCCTCAATCCTCAATCCTCAGTCTTCAATCCTCAATAATCGATCTCCTATCCTAGATCCTCAATCCCCAATCCTCAATACTTAATCCTCAATCTTCAGTCCTCAATCCACAGTCCTCGATCTTCAATCCTCAATGCTCAATCCTCAATCCTCAATCCTCAGTCATCAGTCCTCAATCCTCAATCCTCAAACCTCAATCCTCAACCCTCAGTCCTCATCCTCAATTCTCAATCCTCAATCCTCAAACCTCAATCTTCAATCCTCAATACTCAATCCTCAATCCTCAATACTCAACCATCAATCCTCAATTCTCAGTACTCAATAGCATATCCTGAATTCTCAGTATTCAATACTCAAACCTCAATCCTCAACCCTCAGCCCTCATCCTCCATCCTCAATCCTCAATCCTCAATCCTCAATCCTAAATCATCAATCCTCAATCTTCAATACTCAATCCTCAATCCTCAATCCTCAATACTCGACCATCAATCCTCAATTCCCAATACTCAATAGAATATCCTGAGTTCTCAGTATTCAATACTCAAACTTCAAACCTCAACCATCAGCCCTCATGCTCCACCCTCAATCCTCAATCCTCAAACCTCAATGTTCAATCCTCAATACTCAATCTTCGATCCTCAATCCTCAACCCACAATCCTCAATCCTCAACCCTCAATCCTCAGCCCTCAATCCTCATTCCCCAAACCTCAAACCTCAACCCTCAGTCCTCATCCTCAACTCTCAATTCTCAAACCTCAATCCTCAATTTTCAATCTTCAATCCTCAATAATCTATCTCCAATTCTAGATCCTCAATCCCCAATACTCGATCGTTAATCATCAATCTTCAATCCTCAATCCCCAATCCTCAATCCTCAATACTCAATCTTCAATCCTTAATCCTCAATCCTCATTCTTCAATCCTCAATACCCAATCCGCAATCTTCAACCCTCAATCCTCAATCCTCGATTCTCAATCCTCAATCCTCAGTCCTCAGTTCTCAAACCTCAATCCTCAACCCTCAGCCCTCAGCCATCATCGTCAATCCTCAATCCTCGATCCTCAATCCTCAATCCTCAATCCTCAATCCTCAATCCTCAATCCACAATCCTCAATCCTCAATCACCAACCTTCAATCGTCAATACTCAATCTTCATTCCTCAATCCTCAATTCTGAATCGTCAATCCTCATTCTTCAATCCTCAATACCCAATCCTCAATCCTCAATCCTCAATCCTCAATCCTCAATACTCAATCTTCAATCCTCAATCCTCAATCCTCAATCCTCAATCCTCAATCCTCAGTAATCAATCCTCAATCCTCAATACACAATCGTCAATCTTCAACACTCAATCATCAACACTCAATCCTCAATCTTCAATCCTCAATCCCCAATACTCAATCTTCAATCCTCAATCCTCAATCCTCAATCCTCAATCCTCGATCTTCAATCCTCAATACTCAATCTTCAATTCTCAATCCGCAATCCTCAATCCTCAATCCTCAATCCTCAATCCTCAATCTTCAATCCTCAACCGTCAGTTCTCGTACTCAATCCTGAACCCTCAATCCTCAATCCTCAATCTTCAATCATCAATACTCAATCTTCAATCCTCAATCCTCAATCCTCAATCTTCAATCCTCAATCCTCAATACTCAGCACACAACCATCAACCATCAATCCTCAATACTCAACCATCAATCCTCAATTCTCAATACTACATAGAATATCCTGAATCCTCATGGTTCAATACTCAATCCACAATATTCAATAATCAAATCTCAATCCTCAAACATCAATTCTCAACACTCCATCCTCAACACTCGGTCCTCTCTCTTCAATCCTCCATCCTCAATCCTCTATCCACAAGTGTCAATCCTCAATCCTCAATCCTCAACCCCCAATCCTCAGGCCTCAAACCTCAATTCCGAATCCTCAATCCTGAATGCTCAATCTTCATCCCACAGTCCGCAACAATCAATTGTCAATCCTCAATCCTCAATAGAGTATCCTCAATTCACAGTTATCAATACTCAATCCCCAATCTTCAATCTTCAAATCTCAATCCACAGACATCAATTCTCATCACTCAATCCTCAACACTCAGTCCTCAGTCCTAAATCCTCAATCATCAATCTTCAATCCTCAATACTCAGTCTTCAAACATCAATCCTCAATCCTAAATCCTCAATCCTCAATCCTCAATCCTCAATCCTCAATCATCAATCCTCAATCTTCAATACTCAATCCTCAATCCTCAATCCTCAATCCTCAATACTCAATCTTCAATCCTCAATCCTCAATTCTGAATCGTCAATCCTCATTCTTCAATCCTCAATACCCAACACTCAATCCTCAATCCTCACCCCTCAATCCTCAATACTCAATCTTCAATCCTCAATCCTCAATCCTCAATCCTGAATCCTCAATCCTCAGTAATCAATCCTCAATCCTCAATACACAATCGTCAATCTTCAACACTCAATCATCAACACTCAATCCTCAATCTTCAATCCTCAATCCCCAATACTCAATCTTCAATCCTCAATCCTCAATCCTCAATCCTCAATCCTCAATCTTCAATCCTCAATACTCAATCTTCAATTCTCAATCCGCAATCCTCAATCCTCAATCCTCAATCCTCAATCCTCAATCTTGAATCCTCAACCGTCAGTCCTCGTACTCAAACCTCAACACTCAATCCTCAATCCTCAATCTTCAGTCATCAATACTCAATCTTCAATCCTCAATTCTCAATCCTCAATCTTCAATCCTCAATCCTCAATATTCAGCACACAGCCATCAACCATCAATTCTCAATACTCAACCATCAATCCTCAATTCTCAATACTCAATAGAATATCCTGAATTCTCATGATTCAATACTCAATCCACAATATTCAATAATCAAATCTCAATCCTCAAACATCAATTCTCAACACTCCATCCTCAACACTCGGTCCTCTATCTTCAATGCTCCATCCTCAATCCTCTATCCATAAGTGTCAATCCTCAGTCCTCAATCCTCAACCCTCAATCCTCAGGCCTCAAACCTCAATTCCGAATCCTCAATCCTGAATGCTCAATCTTCAATCCTCCATACTCAATCTTCAATCCTCAATCTTCAACCCTCAATCCTCAATCCCCAATCCTCTATCGTCAATCCTCAATCCCCAATCCTCAATCTTCAATCCGCAGTCCTCAGTCCTCAATCCTAGATCCTCAATCCCCAATCCTCAATCCTTAATCCTCAATCTTCAATCCTCAATCCCCAGTCCTCAATCTTCAATCCTCAATGCTCAATCCTCAATCCTCAATCCTCAGTCCTCAATCCTCAATCCTCAATCATCAATCCTCAATCCTCAACCGTCAGTCCTCGTCCTCAGTCCTCAACCCTCAGTAATCAATCCTCAAACCTCAATCCTCAACCTTCAGTCTTCGTCCTCAATCCTCAACCCTCAACCCTCAATTCTCAATACTCAATAGAATATCCTGAATTCTCATGGTTCAATGCACAATCCCCAATCTTCAATCTTCAAATCTCAATCCACAAACATCAATTCTCATCACTCAACCCTCAACACTCAGTTTTGAATTTTCAATCCTCAATCCGCAATCCTCAATCTTCAATCATCAATACTCAACCTTCAATCCTCGATCCTCAATTCTCAATCCGCAATCCTCAATCCTCAATCGTCAATCCTCAATCCCCAATCCTCAATATTCAATCCTCAATTCTCAATCCTCGATACTCAATCCTCAATCTTCAATCCTCAATACTCAATCTTCAATCCTCAATCCTAAAACCTCAAACCTTAATCCTCAATCCTCAATCCACAATCCTCAATCCTCAATCCTCAATCTTCAATCCTCAATCCTCAATCCTCAATACTCAATCTTCAATCCTCAATCCTCAATCCTCTATCCTCAATCCTCAATCCTCAGTCATCAATCCTCAACCCGCAATACTCAATCGTCAATACTCAAACGTCAATCCTCAGTCCTCACACTCAATTCTCAATCCTCGATCCTCAAACCTCAATCTTCAATCTTCAATACTCAATCCTCAATCCTCAATCCTCAATCTTCAATCCTCAATACTCAATCTTCAATCTTCAATCCTCAATCCTCAATCCTCAAACCTCAATCCTCAATAGTCAATCTCCAATCCTAGATCCTCAATCCCCAATCCTCAATCCTTAATCCTCAATCTTCAATCCTCAATCCTCAATTCTCAATCCTCAATACTCAATCCTCAATCCTCAATCCTCAATCCCCAATCCTCAATCTTCAATCCTCAATCCTCAATCCTCAGTCATCAGTCCACAATCCTCAATCTTCAGTCCTGAAGACTCAATCTTCAATACTCACTCCTCAATACTCAATCCTCAATACTCAATCCTCAGTCCTCAATCCTCAATATTCAATCCTCAATAATCAAGCTCCAGTCCTAGATCCTCAATCCCCAATCCTCAATCCTTAATCCTCAATCTTCAATCCTCAATCCACAGCCCTCGATCTTCAATCCTCAAAGCTCAATCCTCAATCCTCAATCCTCAGTCATCAGTCCTCAATCCTCAATCCTCAAACCTCAATCCTCAACCCTCAGCCCTCATCCTCAATTCTCAATCCTCAATCCTCAAACCTCAATCTTCAATCCTCAATACTCAATCCTCAATCCTCAATACCCGACCATCAATCCTCAATTCTCAATACTCAATAGCATATCCTGAATTCTCAGTATTCAATACTCAAACCTCAATCCTCAACCCTCAGCCCTCATCCTCCATCCTCAATCCTCAATCCTCAAACCTCAATATTCAATCCTCAATACTCAATCTTCGATTCTCAATTCTCAATCCTCAATCCTCAATCCCCAATCCTCAATCTTCAATCCTCAATCCTCAATCCTCAATCCTCAATCCTCAATTGTCAATCCTCAGTCCTCGTTCCTCAAACCTCAATCCTCAACCCTCAGTCCTCATCCTCAATTCTAAATTCTCAATCCTCAAACCTCAATCTTCAATCCTCAATACTCAATCCTGAATTTTCAACACTCAATCCTCAATCCTCAATCCTCAATCCTCAATCATCAATCCTCAATCTTCGATACTCAACCCTCAACCCTCAATCCTCAATCCTCAATACTCAAACATCAATCCTCAACTCCCAATACTCAATAGAATATCCTGAATTCTCCGTATTCAATACTCAAACCTCAATCCTCAACCATCAGCCCTCATCCTCCACCCTCAATCCTCAATCCTCAAACCTCAATCTTCAATCCTCAATACTCAATCTTCGATCCTCAATCCTCAACCCACAATCCTCAATCCTCAATCCTCAATCCTCAATCCTCAATAGTCAATCTCCAATCCTAGATCCTCAATCCCCAATCCTTAATTCTTAATCCTCAATCTTCAATCCTCAATCCTCAATTCTCAATCCTCAGTACTCAATCCTCAATCCTCAATCCTCAATTCCCAATCCTCAATCCTCAATCCTCAATCCTCAATCCTCAGTCATCAATCCTCAATCCTCAATACAAAATCGTCAATCCTCAGTCCTCATTTCTCAATCCTCAATCCTCGCTCCTCAAACCTCAATCCTCAACCCTCAGTCCTCATCATCAATTCTCAATCCTCAATCCTCAAACCTCAATCTTCAATCCTCAATACTCAATCCTCAATCCTCAATACTCAACCATCAAACCTCAATTCTCAATACTCAATAGCATATCCTGAATTCTCAGTATTCAATACTCAAACCTCAATCCTCAACCCTCAGCCCTCATCCTCCATCCTCAATCCTCAATCCTCAAACCTCAATATTCAATCCTCAATACTCAATCTTCGATACTCAATTCTCAATCCTCAATCCTCAATCCCCAATCCTCAATCTTCAATCCTCAATCCTCAATCCTCAATCCTCAATCCTCAATTGTCAATCCTCAGTCCTCGTTCCTCAAACCTCAATCCCCAACCCTCAGTCCTCATCCTCAATTCTAAATTCTCAATCCTCAAACCTCAATCCTCAATCCTCAATACTCAATCCTCAATCCTCAATACTCAATCTTCGATCCTCAATCCTCGACACACAATCCTCAATCCTCAATCCTCAATCCTCAGCCCTCAATCCTCATTCCTCGAACCTCAATCCTCAATTCTCAATCCTCAATACTCATTCCTCAATCCTCAATCCTCAACACTCAATCGTCAATCCACAATCCTCAATCTCCAATTCTCAATCCGCAATCCTCAATCCTCAATCCTCAATCTTCAATCCTCAATACTCAATCTTCAATCTTGAATCCTCAATCCCCAATACTCAATCTTCAATCCTCAATCCTCAATACTCGACCATCAATCCTCAATTCCCAATACTCAATAGAATATCCTGAATTCTCAGTATTCAATACTCAAACTTCAATCCTCAACCATCAGCCCTCATGCTCCACCCTCAATCCTCAATCCTCAAACCTCAATCTTCAATCCTCAATACTCAATCTTCGATCCTCAATCCTCAGACCTCAAGCATCAATAGTTAACCCTCAGACCTCGTCCTCAATCCACAACCCTCAATCCTCAATCCTCAATCCTCAATCTTCAATCATCAATATTCAATCTTCAATCCTCAATACTCAATCCTCAATGCTCAATCCTCAATCCTCAATGTTCAATCCTCAATACCCAATCCTCAATCTTCAATCCTCAATCATCAATCCTCAATCCTCAGTCCTGAATTCTCAGTCCTCAAACCTCTATCCTGAATCCTCAGTCCTGAATCCTCAATCTTCAGCCCTAGGTCCTCAACAATCAGTTGTCAATCCTCAATCCTCAATAGAACATCCTCAATTCACAGTTTTCTATACACAATACTCAAACTGCAATCTTCAAATCTCTATCCACAAATATCAATTCTCAACACTCAATCCTCAACACTCGGTCCTCTCTCTTCAATCCTCCATCCTCAATCCTCTATCCACAAGTGTCAATCCTCAATCCTCAATCCTCAACCCTCAATCCTCAGGCCTCAAACCTCAATTCCGAATCCTCAATCCTGAATGCTCAATCTTCATCCCACAGTCCGCAACAATAAATTGTCAATCCTCAATCCTCAATAGAGTATCCTCAATTCACAGTTATCAATACTCAATCCCCAATCTTCAATCTTCAAATCTCAATCCACAGACATCAATTCTCATCACTCAATCCTCAACACTCAGTCCTCAATCTTCAATCCTCAATCCTCAATCCTCAACCTTCAATCCTCCATACTCAACCTTCAATACTCAATCTTCAATCCTCAATCCTCAATCCTTAATCCTCAATCGTCAATCCTCAATCCCAATCCTCAATCTTCAATCCTGAATACTCAATCTTCAATCCTCAATCCTCAATCCTCAATCCTCAATCCTCAATCGTCAGTCTTCAATCCTCAATACTCAATCAGCAATCCTCAATCCTCAGCCCACAATCCTCAATCCTCATTCTTCAATCCTCAATACCCAATCCTCAATCTTCAATCCTCAATCCTCAATCCTCAACTCTCAAACCTCAATCCTTTGTCCTCAGTCCTCAAACCTCAATCCTCATCCCTCAGCCCTCATCCTCAATCCTCAATCCTCAATCCTCAATCCTCAATCCTCAATCCTCAATCTTCAATCCTCAATACTCAATCGTCAATCCTCAATCCGCAGTCCTCAAACCTCAATTCTGGATCCTCAATCCTGAATCCTCAATCTTCAGCTCTCAGTCCTCAACAATCAGTTGTCAATCCTCAATCCTCAATAGAATATTCTCAATTCACAGTTTTCAATACTCAAAACTCAATCTGCAATCTTCTAACCTCTATCCACAAACATCAATTCTCATCACTCAACCCTCAGCACTCAGTCCTCAATGTTCAATCCTCAATCCTCAATTCTCAATCTTCATTCCTCAATACTGAATCTTCAATCCTCATTACTCAATCTTCAATCCTCAATCCTCAATCCTCAATCTTCAATCATCAATATTCAATCTTCAATCCTCAATACTCAATGCTCAATGCTCAATCCTCAATCCTCAATGTTCAATCCTCAATACGCAATCCTCAATCTTCAATCCTCAATCCTCAATCCTCAATCCTCAGTCCTCAATTCTCAGTCCTCAAACCTCTATCCTGAATCCTCAATCCTGAATCCTCAATCTTCAGCCCTAGGTCCTCAACAATCAGTTGTCAATCCTGAATCCTCAATAGAACATCCTCAATTCACAATTTTCAATACACAATACTCAAACTGCAATCTTCAAATCAATATCCACAAACATCAATTCTCAACACTCAATCCTCAACACTCGGTCCTCTCTCTTCAATCCTTCATCCTCAATCCTCTATCCACAAGTGTCAATCCTCAATCCTCAATCCTCAGCCCTCAATCCTCAGCCCTCAATCCTCAGGCCTCAAACCTCAATTCCGAATCCTCAATCCTGAATGCTCAATCTTCATCCCACAGTCCGCAACAATCAATTGTCAATCCTCAATCCTCAATAGAGTATCCTCAATTCACAGTTATCAATACTCAATCCCCAATCTTCAATCTTCAAATCTCAATCTACAAACATCAATTCTCATCACTCAACCCTCAGCACTCAGTCCTCAATGTTCAATCCTCAATCCTCAATTCTCAATCTTCATTCCTCAATACTGAATCTTCAATCCACATTACTCAATCTTCAATCCTCAATCCTCAATCCTCAATCCTCAATCCTCAATCACGAATCCTCAATCCTCAATCCTCAATTTTCAATCCTCAGTACTCAATCTTCAATCCTCAATCCTCAGTCCTCAAACCTCAATTCTGAATCCTCAATCCTGAATCCTCAATCTTCAGCTCTCAGTCCTCAACAACCAGTTGTCAATCCTCAATCCTCAAAACAATATACTCAATTCACAGTTTTCAATACTCAATACTCAATCTGCAATCTTCCAACCTCTATCCACAAACATCAATTCAAATCACTCAACATTCAACACTCTGTCCACAATCTACAATCCTCAATCCTCAATCATCAACCTTCAATCCTCAATACTCAATCTTCAATACTCAATCCTCAATCCTCAATCCTCAATCCTCAATCCTCGATCCTCAATCCTCAATCTTCAATTCTCAATCCTCAATCCTCAATAGTCAGTCTCCAATCCTAGATCCTCAATCACCAATCCTCAATCCTTAATCCTCAATCTTCAATCCTCAATCCTCAATTCTCAATCCTCAATACTCATTCCTCATTCCTCAATCCTCAACACTCAATCCTCAATCCTCAATCCACAATCCTCAATCCTCAATCACCAACCTTCAATCGTCAATACTCAATCTTCAATTCTCAATCCTCAATTCTGAATCGTCAATCCTCATTCTTCAACCCTCAATACCCAATCCTCAATTCTCAATCCTCAATCCTCAATCCTGAATACTCAATCTTCAATCCTCAATCCTCAATCCTCAAACCTCAATCCTCAATCCTCAGTAATCAATCCTCAATCCTCAATACACAATCGTCAATCTTCAACACTCAATCATCAACACTCAATCCTCAATCTTCAATCCTCAATCCCCAATACTCAATCTTCAATCCTCAATCCTCAATTCTGAATCGTCAATCCTCATTCTTCAACCCTCAATACCCAATCCTCAATTCTCAATCCTCAATCCTCAATCCTGAATACTCAATCTTCAATCCTCAATCCTCAATCCTCAATCCTCAATCCTCAATCCTCAGTAATCAATCCTCAATCCTCAATACACAATCGTCAATCTTCAACACTCAATCATCAACACTCAATCCTCAATCTTCGATCCTCAATCCCCAATACTCAATCTTCAATCCTCAATCCTCAATCCTCAATCCTCAATCCTCAATCTTCAATCCTCAATACTCAATCTTCAATTCTCAATCCGCAATCCTCAATCCTCAATCCTCAACCCTCAATCCTCAATCCTCAATCTTCAATCCTCAACCGTCAGTTCTCGTACTCAATCCTCAACCCTCAATCCTCAATCCTCAATCTTCAATCATCAATACTCAATCTTCAATCCTCAATTCTCAATCCTCAATCCTCAATCCTCAATCCTCAATATTCAACACGAACCCATCTACCATCAATTCTCAATACTCAACCATCAATCCCCAATTCTCAATACTCAATAGAATATCCTGTATTCTCATGATTCAATACTCAATCCACAATATTCAATAATCAAATCTCAATCCTCAAACATCAATTCTCAAAACTCCATCCTCAACACTCGGTCCTCTCTCTTCAATCCTCCATCCTCAATCCTATATCCACAAGTGTCAATCCTCAATCCTCAATCTTCAACCCCCAATCCTCAGGCCTCAAACCTCAATTCCGAATCCTCAATCCTGAATGCTCAATCTTCATCCCACAGTCCGCAACAATCAATTGTCAATCCTCAATCCTCAATAGAGTATCCTCAATTCACAGTTATCAATACTCAATCCCCAATCTTCAATCTTCAAATCTCAATCCACAGACATCAATTCTCATCACTCAACCCTCAACACTCAGTTCTGAATCTTCAATCCTCAATCCTCAATCCTTAACCTTCAATCATCAATACTCAACATTCAATCCTCAATCCTCAATTCTCAATTCGCAATCCTCAATCCTCAATCGTCAATCCTCAATCCCCAATCCTCAATCTTCAATCCTCAATCCTCAATCCTCGATACTCAATCCTCAATCTTCAATCCTCAATACTCAATCTTCAATCCGCAATCCTCAATCTACAATCCTCGATACTCAATCTTCAATCCCCAATCCTCATTCCTCAAACCTCAATCCTCAACCCTCAGTCCTCATACTGTATTCTCAATTCTCAATCCTCAATCCTCAATCCTCAATCCTCAATCCTCAGTCTTCAATCCTCAATAATCGATCTCCTATCTTAGATCCTCAATCCCCAATCTTCAATACTTAATCCTCAATCTTCAATCCTCAATCCACTGTCCTCGATCTTCAATCCTCAATGCTCAATCCTCAATCCTCAATCCTCAGTCATCAGTCCTCAATCCTCAATCCTCAAACCTCAATCCTCAACCCTCAGTCCTCATCCTCAATTCTCAATCCTCAATCCTCAAACCTCAATCTTCAATCCTCAATACTCAATCCTCAATCCTCAATACTCAACCATCAATCCTCAATTCTCAATACTCAATAGCATATCCTGAATTCTCAGTATTCAATACTCATACCTCAACCTCAACCCTCAGCCCTCATCCTCCATCCTCAATCCCCAATCCTCAATCCTCAATCCTAAATCATCAATCCTCAATCTTCAATACTCAATCCTCAATCCTCAATCCTCAATACTCGACCATCAATCCTCAATTCCCAATACTCAATAGAATATCCTGAATTCTCAGTATTCAATACTCAAACCTCAATCCTCAACCATCAGCCCTCATCCTCCACCCTCAATCCTCAATCCTCAAACCTCAATCTTCAATCCTCAATACTCAATCTTCGATCCTCAATCCTCAACCCACAATCCTCAATCCTCAACCCTCAATCCTCAGCCCTCAATCCTCATTCCTCAAACCTCAATCCTCAACCCTCAGTCCTCATCCTCAACTCTCAATTCTCAATCCTCAATCCTCAATTTTCAATCTTCAATCCTCAATAATCTATCTCCAATTCTAGATCCTCAATCCCCAATACTCGATCGTTAATCCTCAATCTTCAATCCTCAATCCCCAATCCTCAATCTTCAATCCTCAATCCCCAATACTCAATCTTTAATCCTCAATCCTCAATCCTCAATCCTCAATCCTCAATCCTCGATCCTCAATCCTCAATCTTCAATTCTCAATCCTCAATCCTCAATAGTCAGTCTCCAATCCTAGATCCTCAATCACCAATCCTCAATCCTTAATCCTCAATCTTCAATCCTCAATCCTCAATTCTCAATCCTCAATACTCATTCCTCAATCCTCAATCCTCAACACTCAATCCTCAATCCACCATCCTCAATCCTCAATCACCAACCTTCAATCGTCAATACTCAATCTTCAATCCTCAATCCTCAATTCTGAATCGTCAATCCTCATTCTTCAACCCTCAATACCCAATCCTCAATTCTCAATCCTCAATCCTCAATCCTGAATACTCAATCTTCAATCCTCAATCCTCAATCCTCAATCCTCAATCCTCAATCCTCAGTAATCAATCCTCAATCCTCAATACACAATCGTCAATCTTCAACACTCAATCATCAACACTCAATCCTCAATCTTCAGTCCTCAATCCCCAATACTCAATCTTCAATCCTCAATCCTCAATCCTCAATCCTCAATCCTCAATCCTCAATCCTCAATCTTCAATCCTCAATACTCAATCTTCAATTCTCAATCCGCAATCCTCAATCCTCAATCCTCAATCCTCAATCCACAATCCTCAATCTTCAATCCTCAACCGTCAGTTCTCGTACTCAATCCTCAACCCTCAATCCTCAATCCTCAATCTTCAATCATCAATACTCAATCTTCAATCCTCAATTCTCAATCCTCACTCTTCAATCCTCAATCCTCAATACTCAGCACACAACCATCAACCATCAATTGTCAATACTCAACCATCAATCCTCAATTCTCAATACTCAATAGAATATCCTGAATTCTCATGATTCAATACTCAATCCACAATATTCAATAATCAAATCTCAATCCTCAAGCATCAATTCTCAAAACTCCATCCTCAACACTCGGTCCTCTCTCTTCAATCCTCCATCCTCAATCCTCTATCCACAAGTGTCAATCCTCAATCCTCAATCCTCAACCCCCAATCCTCAGGCCTCAAACCTCAATTCCGAATCCTCAATCCTGAATGCTCAATCTTCATCCCACAGTCCGCAACAATCACTTGTCAATCCTCAATCCTCAATAGAGTATCCTCAATTCACAGTTATCAATACTCAATCCCCAATCTTCAATCTTCAAATCTCAATCCACAGACATCAATTCTCATCACTCAACCCTCAACACTCAGTTCTGAATCTTCAATCCTCAATCCTCAATCCTCAATCTTCAATCATCAATACTCAACATTCAATCCTCAATCCTCAATTCTCAATTCGCAATCCTCAATCGTCAATCCTCAATCCCCAATCCTCAATCTTCAATCCTCAATCCTCAATCCTCGATACTCAATCCTCAATCTTCAATCCTCAATACTCAATCTTCAATCCTCAATCCTAAAACCTCAAACCTTAATCCTCAATCCTCACTCCTCAATCCTCAATCCTCAATCTTCAATCGTCAATACTCAATCTTCAGTACTCAATCCTCAATCCTCAATCCTCAATTCTCAATCCTCAATCCTCAATCCTCAATCCTCAATACTCAGTCTTCAATCCTCAATAATCGATCTCCTATCTTAGATCCTCAATCCCCAATCTTCAATACTTAATCCTCAATCTTCAATCCTCAATCCACTGTCCTCGATCTTCAATCCTCAATGCTCAATCCTCATCCTCAATCCTCAGTCATCAGTCCTCAATCCTCAATCCTCAAACCTCAATCCTCAACCCTCAGTCCTCATCCTCAATTCTCAATCCTCAATCCTCAAACCTCAATCTTCAATCCTCAATACTCATTCCTCAGTCCTCAATACTCAACCATCAATCCTCAATTCTCAATACTCAATAGCATATCCTGAATTCTCAGTATTCAATACTCATACCTCAACCTCAACCCTCAGCCCTCATCCTCCATCCTCAATCCTCAATCCTCAATCCTCAATCCTAAATCATCAATCCTCAATCTTCAATACTCAATCCTCAATCCTCAATCTTCAATCCTCAACCGTCAGTTCTCGTACTCAATCCTCAACACTCAATCCTCAATCCTCAATCTTCAATCATCAATACTCAATCTTCAATCCTCAATTCTCAATCCTCAATCTTCAATCCTCAATCCTCAATACTCAGCACACAACCGTCAACCATCAATTGTCAATACTCAACCATCAATCCTCAATTCTCAATACTCAATAGAATATCCTGAATTCTCATGATTCAATACTCAATCCACAATATTCAATAATGCAAATCTCAATCCTCAAACATCAATTCTCAAAACTCCATCCTCAACACTCGGTCCTCTCTCTTCAATCCTCCATCCTCAATCCTCTATCCACAAGTGTCAATCCTCAATCCTCAATCCTCAACCCCCAATCCTCAGGCTCAAACCTCAATTCCGAATCCTCAATCCTGAATGCTCAATCTTCATCCCACAGTCCGCAACAATCAATTGTCAATCCTCAATCCTCAATAGAGTATCCTCAATTCACAGTTATCAATACTCAATCCCCAATCTTCAATCTTCAAATCTCAATCCACAGACATCAATTCTCATCACTCAACCCTCAACACTCAGTTCTGAATCTTCAATCCTCAATCCTCAATCCTCAATCTTCAATCATCAATACTCAACATTCAATCCTCAATCCTCAATTCTCAATTCGCAATCCTCAATCCTCAATCGTCAATCCTCAATCCCCAATCCTCAATCTTCAATCCTCAATCCCCAATCCTCGATACTCAATCCTCAACCTTCAATCCTCAATACTCAATCTTCAATCCTCAATCCTAAAACCTCAAACCTTAATCCTCAATCCTCACTCCTCAATCCTCAATCCTCAATCTTCAATCGTCAATACTCAATCTTCAGTACTCAATCCTCAATCCTCAATCCTCAATTCTCAATCCTCAATCCTCAATCCTCAGACCTCAAGCATCAATAGTTAACCCTCAGACCTCGTCCTCAATCCACAACCCTCAATCCTCAATCCTCAATCTTCAATCATCAATATTCAATCTTCAATCCTCAATACTCAATGCTCAATGCTCAATCCTCAATCCTCAATGTTCAATCCTCAATACCCAATCCTCAATCTTCAATCCTCAATCCTCAATCCTCAATCCTCAGTCCTCAATTCTCAGTCCTCAAACCTCTATCCTGAATCCTCAATCCTGAATCCTCAATCTTCAGCCCTAGGTACTCAACAATCAGTTGTCAATCCTGAATCCTCAATAGAACATCCTCAATTCACAGTTTTCAATACACAATACTCAAACTGCAATCTTCAAATCAATATCCACAAACATCAATTCTCAACACTCAATCCTCGAACACTCGGTCCTCTCTCTTCAATCCTCCATCCTCAATCCTCTATCCACAAGTGTCAATCCTCAATCCTCAATCCTCAACCCTCAATCCTCAGGCCTCAAACCTCAATTCCGAATCCTCAATCCTGAATGTTCAATCTTCATCCCACAGTCCGCAACAATCAATTGTCAATCCTCAATCCTCAATAGAGTATCCTCAATTCACAGTTATCAATACTCAATCCCCCAATCTTCAATCTTCAAATCTCAATCCACAGACATCAATTCTCATCACTCTATCCTCAACACTCAGTCCTCAATCTTCAATCCTCAATCCTCAATCCTCAATCTTCAATCCTCCATACTCAATCTTCAATCCTCAACCTTCAATCCTCAATCCTCAATCTTCAATCCTCAATCCTCAATCCTCAATACTCATTCCTCAATCCTCAATCCTCAACACTCAATCCTCAATCCACAATCTCAATCCTCAATCACCAACCTTAAATCGTCAATACTCAATCTTCAATCCTCAATCCTCAATACTCAATCCTCAATCCTCAATCCTCAATCCTCAATACCCAATCCTCAATCCTCAATCCTCAATCCTCAAGCCTCAATCCACACTCCTCAATCTTCAATCCTGAATACTCAATCTCCAATCCTCAACCCTCAATCCACAATCCTCAATCCTCAGTCTTCAATCCTCAATAATCGATCTCCTATCCTAGATCCTCAATCCCCAATCCTCAATACTTAATCCTCAATCTTCAGTCCTCAATCCACAGTCCTCGATCTTCAATCCTCAATGCTCAATCCTCAATCCTCAATCCTCAGTCATCAGTCCTCAATCCTCAATCCTCAAACCTCAATCCTCAACCCTCAGTCCTCATCCTCAATTCTCAATCCTCAATCCTCAAACCTCAATCTTCAATCCTCAATACTCAATCCTCAATCCTCAATACTCAACCATCAATCCTCAATTCTCAGTACTCATAGCATATCCTGAATTCTCAGTATTCAATACTCAAACCTCAATCCTCAACCCTCAGCCCTCATCCTCCATCCTCAATCCTCAATCTCAATCCTCAATCCTAAATCATCAATCCTCAATCTTCAATACTCAATCCTCAA